>NC_042958.1:46046215-46142262 GCF_901001165.1 Salmo trutta
CTCTTCCCTCCTCTCTCTCCTCTTCCCTCTCCTCTCTCTCCTCTCCTCTCTCCTCTTCCCTCTCCTCTCACTCCCCTTTCTCCTCTCTCTCCTCTCCTCTCACTCCCCTTTCTCCTCTTCCCTCTCCTCTCTCTTCCCTCTCCTCTCTCCCCTCTCTCCTCTTCCCTCTCCTCTCTCTCCCCTTCTCTAGTGGCGAACTGCAGTTTTGCGAGGCCCTCCTGCAAGGTCAAAGCTAAACATTTTTAGGATTTTTTGTTGTTGTTGAAAACAACTAACTTGCAGTTCTACACGTTTTGCCATGAGGGTGAGAGAAAATGGTGCAGTTTTAAAGCAAATTTCCTGTAATTCTAAATGTTTTGACTTGGCTTATGGCATGTTCATAATTATGCTATCTGGAGAAGGCCCTCCAGAGCTCGTGGACCACCCTGCACTGCGTGTGCTGCAGTACTAGTGCCCCGCTGCCTCCTCTTCTCTGCTCTCCTCTCCTAACTCCTCCCATTTGGACCCCCCCCCCCTTGTGCGACACACTTGCGCAGGAGCCTGCGTCACCATGGTGATGAGCCACGTTAATATTTTACCCAACCAAGCCTCTCCACTGTCACCCGTCATCATCCTCCCAGCCGGAGGATTTATGTTGAGCAGTATCTCATGCCTCCTGCCTCTAGATGTGTGTGTGTGTGTGTGTGTGTGTGTGTGTGTGTGTGTGTGTGTGTGTGTGTGTGTGTGTGTGTGTGTGTGTGTGTACACCTTTAGGTAAGTCATTTTGCCTGGCTGGAGATGCATTTGTTGTGGTGGAGGGAAGGGAAGGTGTGGGGGTTTGGGGTCTGCATGTGTACAGACTTGCTGTCCTACTCCAGATGCTTCACAACGTCTTGGGGAGACACAGCTCAAAGACATGTCAGTGTTCAGTCCCAATAGGCCTTTGGGGCGAGACACAACTAAACAGTCAAGCCTTTAGTCATTTTGATTCATGATTTTACTGTGTCTAATATTGGCCCTTGATACATGGTGTCTGTACACTGTACAGTTCAGAGTTATTGTCAATTCATAACTGAATTGAGATTCGCTGACTTGAATTGAAAGAAAAAACTCACATTTTTTCCTGGAGTATATCCTGAATGTAATGTATGTGGCTTGTTTTGTCTAACACAAAATAATATATATTTAGATAAAAATATAAATTTGACACAAAACACTCACGTTGGCACAGTGCAAGGCTAGAGCACAGAAGACGGCGAACATCTTGAAGTTGTTCTCGTCTGTTTTGGTGAAGGCACTTCCACTCAGCTTGTTAACCATCTGTACGACCCCTATTACGGTCCCCCTGGAAACGATGGGCATGCATAGGATGTTCCGCGTGGTATAGCCCGTATAGAGGTCTACCTCTCTGTGAAGTGGGGGGGGGGGGTGGGGGAGGTTAAAATGTAACACGGAATTCATCTTGACATAATGCCATAATAGTGTTTAATCATTAGACTTATATTCCACTAAACTACATCAAGGCTCAGGCTGACGTTGTGTATTACAACGAGCTAGACGTGAAAAGCCTTGTTCCACTTCTGTTAGTGCCACCTCCTAAGAAAATATTGGGCATGACAATGACATTAGGACTTGGCAAGACGGCATAATTAGAGCTGGGATAATGGCTAGCACCAGACTACTCTGAGGGTTAAACCACGTTCACAAATAAAGTAGACAAGGGGAGGGTCTTAAATGGCACCCTATCTATATGGATCTGGTCAAAAGTAGTGTACTATATAGGGAATAGGGTGCCGTGGTAAAATGGGAGTTTTACCTATTAAAGCGTGGGTCTGCATAGGCGTCTGGGATGTTAAGGACCTCCCCGGTCCGTGCCACTTGGCCCGCTATACCTTTCTCTATAGAAAACCTGGGAGAGTACAAGACAGAAGAGCGCTGGAGGTTACAACCATACACATAGATTTGGGGAACGGACATTATACTTCCCTGTTCTAAAGATTCTAGTTTCCTCGTTCTAGAGATTCTAGTTTTCCCGTTCTAGAGATTCTAGTTTCCCTGTTCTAAAGATTCTAGTTTCCCTGTTCTATGGATTCTAGTTTTCCCGTTCTAGAGATTCTAGTTTCCCTGTTCTAGGGATTCTAGTTTCCTTGTTCTATGGATTCTAGTTTCCTTGTTCTAGGGATTCTAGTTTCCTGTTCTAGGGATTCTAGTTTCCCTGTTCTAGGGATTCTAGTTTCCTGTTCTAGGGATTCTAGTTTCTCTGTTCTATGGATTCTAGTTTCCCTGTTCTATGGATTCTAGTTTCCTGTTCTAGGGATTCTAGTTTCCCTGTTCTATGGATTCTAGTTTCCTGTTCTAGGGATTCTAGTTTTCCTGTTCTATGGATTCTAGTTTCCTGTTCTAGGGATTCTAGTTTCCTTGTTCTATGGATTCTAGTTTCCTGTTCTAGGGATTCTAGTTTCCCTGTTCTATGGATTCTAGTTTCCCTGTTCTATGGATTCTAGTTTCCTTGTTCTAGGATTTTAGTTTCCCTGTTCTAGGGATTCTAGTTTCCCTGTTCTAGGGATTCTAGTTTCCTTGTTCTATGATTTTAGTTTCCCTGTTCTATGGATTCTAGTTTCCCTGTTCTAGGATTTTAGTTTCCCTGTTCTAGGGATTGTAGTTTCCTTGTTCTAGGATTCTAGTTTCCTTGTTCTAGGATTCTAGTTTCCCTGTTCTAGGGATTGTAGTTTCCTTATTCTAGGATTTTAGTTTCCCTGTTCTAGGGATTCTAGTTTCCTTGTTCTAGGGATTCTAGTTTTCCCGTTCTAGAGATTCTAGTTTTCCCTGTTCTAGGGATTCTAGTTTCCTTGTTCTAGGGATTCTAGTTTTCCCGTTCTAGAGATTCTAGTTTTCCCGTTCTAGAGATTCTAGTTTTCCTGTTCTAGGGATTCTAGTTTTTCCCGTTCTAGAGATTCTAGTTTTCCCGTTCTAGGGATTCTAGTTTTCCCGTTCTAGAGATTCTAGTTTTCCCATTGTAGGGATTCTAGTTTTCCCGTTCTAGAGATTCTACTTCCTTGTTCTAATGGTTCTAGTTTCCCCGTTCTAGAGATTCTAGTTTTTCCCGTTCTAGGGATTCTACTTCCTTGTTCTAATGGTTCTAGTTTCCCTGTTCTAGGGATTCTAGTTTCCCTGCTCTGGGGATTCTAGTTTCCCTGTCAGAGAATCGTTCACATGATCACAAGTCAATTCAACATAAGCGTCAGAGAATCGTTCACATGATCACAAGTCAATTCAACACAACCTGTCAGAGAATCGTTCACATGATCACTAGTCAATTCAACATAACACGTCCGAGAATCATTCAGATGATCACAAGTCAATTCAACACAACCCGCCAGAGAATCGTTCAGATGATCACAAGTCAATTCATCATAACCTGTCAGAGAATTGTTCACTTGATCACAAGTCAATTCAACATAACCTGTCAGAGAATCGTTCAGATGATCACAAGTCAATTCAACATAACCTGTCAGAGAATTGTTCACTTGATCACAAGTCAATTCAACATAACCTGTCAGAGAATCGTTCACATGATCACAAGTCAATTCAACACAACCATAGAGATCAGTCATGCAACAATAGAGCAGTAAAAGTATCGATCATGACCCTTACCTAATCTCTTTGGTTTTCCTGAAGACAGGTTTGCCCTCGTTCTCCTCCCCGATGTCAAACAGGTCTGAGTACAGTTCTTTGTTATTGTGGTCCACCTGGAACAGTGCACATCTATCCGCATTCACCAGGTTTTTTGCATATATCTGAAACACAACACCACGATAAACATAGTACACAGAAAGACATACGGTACACAGAAAGACATACACAGACACAGAAAGACATACGGTACACAGAAAGACATACGGTACACAGAAAGACATTCAGACACAGAAAGACATACAGTACACAGAAAGACATACGGTACACAGAAAAAGATACGGTACACAGAAAAACATACGGTACACAGAAAGACATACACAGACACAGAAAAACATACGATACACAGAAAGACATACACAGACACAGAAAGACATACGGTACACAGAAAGACATACACAGACACAGAAAAACATACGATACACAGAAAGACATACACAGACACAGAAAGACATACGGTACACAGAAGACATACACAGACACAGAAAGACATACGGTACACAGAAAGACATACGGTACACAGAAAGACATATGGTACACAGAAAGACATACACAGACACAGAAAGACATATGGTACACAGAAAGACATACACAGACACAGAAAGACATACGGTACACAGAAAGACATACGGTACACAGAAAGACATACAGTACACAGAAAGACATACGGTACACAGAAAGACATACGGTACACAGAAAGACATACGGTACACAGAAAGACATATGGTACACAGAAAGACATACACAGACACAGAAAGACATATGGTACACAGAAAGACATACACAGACACAGAAAGACATACGGTACACAGAAATACATACGGTACACAGAAAGACCAACGGTACATACGGTACACAGAAAGACATACGGTACACAGAAAGACATACGGAACACAGGAAGACATACGGTACACAGAAAGACATACGTAACACAGAAAGACATACACAGACACAGAAAGACATACGGTACACAGAAAGACAATACGGTATACAGAAAGACATACACAGACACAGAAAGACATACACAGACACAGAAAGACATACGGTACACAGAAAGACATACGGTACACAGAAAGACCCAGACACAGGGGCGAATTATAACTTCTATTTCCATTAACATTAATGCATGACAAAATGAACATTTTATTTAGTCTTTAAAGTGGAAGTTAGGATTCACGTCGCAGTTAGTTTTAATCATAAACCAATACAGAATAACCTTTTATACTGTACACGTTAGTAAGACTATGCAAGTTAAAGTTACATAAGAGTCAGGCAAAACAAAACAAAACAGAACAGGAAATGGCTCAGTACTACCACACACTATATTAGCTGTGATGACACCAGTGGCTCGCGACAATACAATATACAAGAGGCTATGGTCCATTTCCTGCCTGACTACATTGCAGACGCACGCCGGATCTCACAACGCCTGGATAGGAGTTTAACATATCAGGTAGTGCTGAGCGATTTGTGCTTTTTGAATTCGGTTTCGTTTCGTTTAGATTATAAAAAAATAAATCACAGTTTTCGATTTTGGTTTTGATATTTTATTTACATTATATGCACTTTATTCTGTGGGTTGAATGCTGTAACAACACAGACTAAAACAATGAATAAAAGTCCCATGATGGTAGTGACTGTCCATTACTGCTGATCACTTATTAACCATCATTTATTCACATTACTTTAATAAAATATTCCAGTTGTTGTGTATATTCCATGTGTTTTATTTGATGTCTTTATTATTTCATTCCAAGTCATCATCTCATCTCTATAGAACTGCTGTCTGACAAAAATCACTATTTTATTTGTTCTTCAAAGTAAAAAGGTATTCTTTTATGACTGCTGAGTACCATCTATCAATCATGTAGATGATGTATTTCCAGGTAGGGATACCTCACAAATCTCTGTCCCTCCTGATCGCATGTCTCTTTTCTCTCTCTCTGTGTCTTCCCCACACTAACCTGACAACTAGGCGCGCAATGGATTATGGTCATTGTAGTCAATTACCATGTTTCTGATTTAAACGATGTAGAATATTGGCCAGTTGGAAACTACAACTCCCTACTACATTGCACAGTTTGGGCTTGATCTGATTAATCTCTAGAGAAACTGCAGTGCAATGTGCACTTTGAGCTCACAAAAAAAAGAAGAACGAAATGGAATTCAAATAATTGAACTGACTTTGGTCAATTAGTTGTTTAAAAACAGAAAATATTTAATAACTCAATCTGATGCCGACTGCACAGTCGAGGACGTGTCACACAACCATTGGTTGATGCAATGAAACGCCTGTGTATCTAGTTGGGCGGGAACCCGACCAATGTCACCACAACACAACACACCTCTCCTGACCTCACACACATTCTAGGCAACCATGATGGACTTGGGCCAGAAATTGTTGGAAGTTGAAGTCCCTTCTATGAAATAGCATGCAGCTCTACAAATAAAAACAGACACAAAATAAACGAAATAACTAAATAGACACACAAAATAGAAACATACCATTATATGTTCAAGTAGAGAATCTATTGCCACAATGTTGTCAAAGTACGTTCTGTTGGAGAAAGAGAGAGAATGATAAAGTACGTTCTGTTGGAGAAAGAGAGAGAATGATAAAGTACGTTCTGTTGGAGAAAGAGAGAGAATGATAAAGTACGTTCTGTTGGAGAAAGAGAGAGAATGATAATGTACGTTCTGTTGGAGAAAGAGAGAGAATGATAAAGTACGTTCTGTTGGAGAAAGAGAGAGAATGATAATGTACGTTCTGTTGGAGAAAGAGAGAGAATGATAATGTACGTTCTGTTGGAGAAAGAGAGAGAATGATAATGTACGTTCTGTTGGAGAAAGAGAGAGAATGATAATGGGTTAAAGAGCAGAGTTTCTTCATCCTGGTCCTGGGGAACTAAAGGGATGTATATTTTGGTATTTGCCCTGAGTATGAAACACACGATTCCATTAATCAACTCATTATCCAATCTTTGATTAGTGCGAACCAGGTGAGTAGTGCTAGGGAAAAACACTGGTGAAGATGACTGGATTGTATCCATTCACTTTATGATGTAATATTGTGTCTTTGAAACATCTGGTAGGAAGTCATTGAGACAGACTTACTTTGACACATCTAGCAGGAAGTCATTGAGTTCGGTCTGTTTGGCTAGGCCTCTGCACACCTGGCGATACAAAAACAACACGTCAGATATTCAGCTTTCAAACTAACGTCAACGATCTTACACTAACAGTTAATTAGCACTTTTGTTTATGCATCAATAGCAGGATGACAGAGAGCGAGACAGAGCGAGAGAGACAGGAAGAAGGGGGAGAGAAAGAAAGAAAGACAGTGGGCCTCTCATATTTCTGTCTGTGGACAGAGACTCCATTGTTTAATGTCAGTGCAGACAACTGTCTTGATATCTGATGTAACACAATGGTGTTCCTGTGGACAGACGTGAGATGCATTGGGACACTGCGATCCAGGATGCATTGGGACACCGCGATCCAGGATGCACTGGGACACTGTGATCCAGGATGCATTGGGACACCGCGATCCAAGATGCATTGGGACACTGCGATCCAGGATGCATTGGGACACCGCGATCCAGGATGCATTGGGACACTGTGATCCAGGATGCATTGGGACACTACGATCCAGGATGCATTGGGACACTACGATCCAGGATGCATTAGGACACTGTGATCCAGGATGCATTGGGACACTACGATCCAGGATGCATTGGGACACTACGATCCAGGGATGCATTGGGACACTGTGATCCAGGATGCATTGGGACACTGTGATCCAGGATGCATTGGGACACTGCGATCCAGGATGCATTGGGACACTGCGATCCAGGATGCATTGGGACACTACGATCCAGGGATGCATTAGGACACTGTGATCCAGGATGCATTGGGACACTGTGATCCAGGGATGCATTGGGACACTGTGATCCAGGATGCATTGGGACACTACGATCCAGGATGCATTGGGACACTGCGATCCAGGATGCATTGGGACACTACGATCCAGGATGCATTGGGACACTACGATCCAGGGATGCATTGGGACACTACGATCCAGGGATGCATTGGGACACTACGATCCAGGATGCATTGGGACACTGCGATCCAGGATGCATTGGGACACTACGATCCAGGATGCATTGGGACACTGCGATCCAGGATGCATTGGGACACTACGATCCAGGATGCATTGGGACACTGTGATCCAGGATGCATTGGGACACTGCGATCCAGGATGCATTGGGACACTGCGATCCAGGATGCATTGGGACACTGCGATCCAGGATGCATTGGGACACTGCGATCCAGGATGCATTGGGACACTGCGATCCAGGATGCATTGGGACACTGCGATCCAGGATGCATTGGGACACTGCGATCCAGGATGCATTGGGACACTACGATCCAGGATGCATTGGGACACTGTGATCCAGGATGCATTGGGACACTGCGTTCCAGGATGCATTGGGACACTGTGATCCAGGATGCATTGGGACACTGTGATCCAGGATGCATTGGGACACTGTGATCCAGGATGCATTGGGACACTGCGTGTGAGACGTTGTGCTATGTACTATAGCTCTCAGTAGCAACGGTTCATGTAGATACAAACAACAATGCTGAACAGGCCATAACGACGTCCCCTGGGAGGGCCAATGTGTTAAAGGCTCTAGGGTTGATTAGACTGAGGCTAACTGGTGGCCCAGTCACAGTAGAGTTCAGTTCACATAAACACCATCAGGGGACACAACCAGAACAAACACACGCATGAACGTGTACAATGAGTGTTTTTAGAGCCAATTACGTATTTAAATACCCCAAAATATATATATAAAAAATATTAAATACCCTAAAATATATTTTAAAAATATATGTTTTATTGCCATATACATGTACACCGGATAGATGCAGTGTAATGTGTTGTTTTACAGGGTCAGCCATAGTAGTATGATAGGTGTTGTTTTACAGGGTCAGACATAGTAGTATGATAGGTGTTGTTTTACAGGGTCAGCCATAGAAGTATGATAGGTGTTGTTTTACAGGGTCAGCCACAGTAGTATGATAGGTGTAGTTTTACAGGGTCAGCCATAGAAGTATGATAGGTGTTGTTTTACAGGGTCAGACATAGTAGTATGATAGGTGTTGTTTTACAGGGTCAGTCATAGTAGTATGATAGGTGTTGTTTTACAGGGTCAGACATAGTAGTATGATAGGTGCAGTGTAATGTGTTGTTTTACAGGGTCAGCCATAGTAGTACTTAGGGATAAGTGCCTTGCTCAAGGGCACATCAACAGATTTGTCACCTTTTCAGCTGGGGTATTCGAACCTGCAACCTTTCAGTTACTGGCCAAATACTCCAGGCTATTACTGTATGTTCACATCAGACACAACCCTGTCCCAATGACCAGACACAAACCTGTCCCAATGACCAGACACAAACCTGTCCCAATGACCAGACATAACCCTGTCCCAATGACCAGACACAACCCTGTCCCAATGACCAGACACCCCCCTGTCCCAATTCCCAGACACCACCCTGTCCCAATGACCACAGGCACAACCCTGTCCCAATGACCAGACACCACCCTGTCCCAATGACCACAGGCACAACCCTGTCCCAATGACCACAGGCACAACCCTGTCCCAATGACCAGGCACAACCCTGTCCCAATGACCACAGGCACAACCCTGTCCCAATGACCAGACACAAACCTGTCCCAATGACCAGACACCACCCTGTCCCAATGACCAGACACCACCCTGTCCCAATGACCAGACACCACCCTGTCCCAATGACCAGCACAACCATGTCCCAATGACCAGACACAACCCTGTCCCAATGACCAGACACTACCCTGTCCCAATGACCAGACACCACCCTGTCCCAATGACTACAGACACCACCCTGTCCCAATGACTACAGACACCACCCTGTCCCAATGACCAGACACCACCCTGTCCCAATGACCAGACACCACCCTGTCCCAATGACTACAGACACCACCCTGTCCCAATGTCCAGACACCACCCTGTCCCAATGACCAGACACCACCCTGTCCCAATGACCAGACACCACCCTGTCCCAATGACCAGACACAACCATGTCCCAATGACCAGACACAACCCTGTCCCAATGACCAGACACCACCCTGTCCCAATGACCAGACACCACCCTGTCCCAATGACTACAGACACCACCCTGTCTCAATGACCAGACAGCACCCTGTCCCAATGACCAGACACCACCCTGTCCCAATGACTACAGACACCACCCTGTCCCAATGTCCAGACACCACCCTGTCCCAATGACCAGACACCACCCTGTCCCAATGACCAGACACCACCCTGTCCCAATGACCAGACACCACCCTGTCCCAATGACCAGACACCACCCTGTTCCAATGACCACAGACACCACCCTGTCCCAATGACCACAGACACCACTCTGTCCCAATGACCAGACACCACCCTGTCCCAATGACCAGACACCACCCTGTCCCAATGACTACAGACACCACCCTGTCCCAATGTCCAGACACCACCCTGTCCCAATGACCAGACACCACCCTGTCCCAATGACCAGACACCACCCTGTCCCAATGACCAGACATATCCCTGTCCCAATGACCAGACACCACCCTGCTCCTTATCAAGCATGTATCAGAAGTGTGTTATCGAGCTTTTGTAACCGAATACACCTGACACATCACATACAGGAAACATTTCTTATGAATGAAAAAAAGTATATATATGTCAAATAATCCAATGCTCACCTGTACTTGGTGAATAGCTACAGATGCCCATGCTAAATTCGCCGTTGCAACCTTTAAGAACATTGTTATTATTTATATATTTATTTCACAGGAACAACGCACATAAATTAACATTTCTGTAAATGTGCCATATTTAGCCAGCTGGCTAGTTTTCATATGTATTTCCTGGGCAGATAAAAATGTTATTTTTTTGCATCACAAACATTTTACATTAAGAATAAATACAAATATACAACAACAAAAAATAACAGTCCCAAAATGGCCTTTAAAATAACAGAAGCTAAAAAATAATTATAATAAAAAATGTTTTTAGCCTATATGTATTTATATTTGACAGTAGGGATATTTATTAATAGACATATAAACTGAACTATCATAGGGATATGAGTAAGATCCACCATAAGGAGTATTCCTGGTATTCCAATTTCACATTCCCATGTGTGTCCTCATCATGTGTGTTTATCCAACCTAATGCCCTCCAATAATGACTGGTACATAATATCCCAGTAGGCAAAACGGGTTGAAAAGACGTCATTACAACAATTACGGTGACGTTCTTACAACGCTATTGCGAACATCTTTTCCCTCTGGGTAGTCATATAATTAACCCCTCAGTGCCTGTCACCTAAACGTGTCTATCTGTCCTCTGATGGGCTCATTAGGAGCTAATAGCAGAGTTGCAAAACCTTGGTCTGGTCGTCAAGGACTCACTGGCCGCTGCTCTCCTTACGAACTAATGGAGTTATAACAGGAAGTCATTGTCTAGTCCTTTCGAACTAATGGAGCTATAACAGGAAGTCATTGTCTAGTCCTTACGAACTAATGGAGCTATAACAGGAAGTCATTGTCTAGTCCTTATAAACTAATGGAGCTATAACAGGAAGTCATTGTCTAGTCCTTACGAACTAATGGAGCTACAACAGAAAGTCACTGTCTAGTCCTTATAAACTAATGGAGCTATAACAGGAAGTCATTGTCTAGTCCTTACGAACTAATGGAGCTATAACAGGAAGTCATCGTCTAGTCCTTACGAACTAATGGAGCTATAACAGGAAGTCATTGTCTAGCCCTTATGAACTAATGGAGCTATAACAGGAAGTCATTGTCTAGCCCTTATGAACTAATGGAGCTATAACAGGAAGTCATTGCCTAGCTCTTATAAACTAATGGAGCAATAACAGGAAGTCATTGCCTAGCTCTTATAAACTAATGGAGCTATAACAGGAAGTCATTGCCTAGCTCTTATAAACTAATGGAGCTATAACAGGAAGTCATTGCCTAGCTCTTAGCCTCTGCTGAGTCCCCAACAACTGGATGTTGTGGTTTTCAGGGGAAATGGAAAGAGAGCATGTGACAAAACCTCAGCTTTTGGACAATATCAAAGCAACACTCCATCTTAACTCCTCCACATTTACTGGATTGGTCGAACACTGCAGAAGAGAACCTCCCCCGACAGGATCTGGTTTCATGTGTTTATTTTACGTCTACTCCATAGGTTAGCTAGATGTAGACAGTCAAATCACCTCTAAGGCTGTTTGTGTCTGTGCGTGGGTGCGTGCTTGTGTGCGTGTGTACCTCCTGGTTGCTGATATTGAAAGGCTCGTGGCCCCTGTGCCGATGCAGCTCCAGGATAGCTATGAGGTCACCGATGGCCGTGAGGATGGGTAGGCACAGGACAGAGTAAACATGAATCCCTGAGTCTGAGTCCTGCCCTGTGCCTTCAGGGAAACGCTCATCCTGGAGAGAGAGCGAGAAGAGGAAGAGCGAGAGAGAGGCAAGGAAGAGAGAGAAAGGAGAGGAAAGGAAGAGAGAGAGGACAAGCGAGGGAGAGAGAGAGAGAGAGAGAGAGAGAGCGAGAGAGCGAGAGGACGAGACAGAGAGAAAGAAAGAGACGGAACGAGAGAGAGAGAAAGAGAGAGAGGTTAGATTAGAGGTCAGAGGTTAGGTGGCACGTGTTAAGGGTGGTGAGGATGAGAAGGCACAGGACAATGTGAACACGAATCCCTGTGTCTGAATCCCTGAGTCTGAATTCCTGTGTCTGTATCCCTGAGTCTGAATCCCTGTGTCGTGCAGCACAGAAGTCAGGGGTCCTGACGTCAAAGCATTTGAAATAAAACATATACAATCTGAACCAAATACTTTGGGAAGTTTGATTAATTATGCATTAGGGTTAGGGTTAGTGTTTTGGGTTAGGATAAGGGTTAGTATTTTGGGTTAGGGTAAGGGCTAGTGTTTTGGGTTAGGGTAAGGGTTAGTGTTTTGGGTTAGGGTAAGGGTAATGGTTAGTGTTTTGGTTTAGTGTTTTGGGTTAGTGTTTTGGTTTAGTGTTTTGGGTTAGGATAAGGTCTAGTGTTTTGGGTTAGGGTAAGGGTTAGCGTTTTGGGTTAGGGTAAGGGTTAGTGTTTTGGGTTAAGGTAAGGGTTAGTGTTTTGGTTTAGTGTTTTGGGTTAGAATAAGGGTTAGTGTTTTGGGTTAGGTAAGGGTTAGTGTTTTGGGTCAGAGTTAGTGTTTTGGGTTAGTGTTTTGGGTTAGTATAAGGGTTAGTGTTTTTAGGTTAGGTTAGGGGTTAGTGTTTTAGGTTAGGGGTTAGTATTTTGGGTTAGGGTAAGGGTTAGTGTTTTGGGGTTAGGATAAGGGCTAGTGTTTTTAGGTTAGGTTAGGGGTTAGTGTTTTAGGTTAGGGGTTAGTGTTTTGGCTTAGGGTAAGGGTTATTGTTTTGGGTTAGGTTAAGGGTTAATGTTTTGGGTTAGGATAAGGGTTACGGTTTTGGGCTAGGATAAGAGTTAGGGTTTTTGGGTTAGGGTTAGTGTTTTTAGTTTGGGTTAGGGTTTTGGGTTAGTGATTTGGGTTAGTGTTTTGGGTTAGTGATTTGGGTTAGTGTTTTGGGTTAGGATACAGATGAGTGTTTTCAGGTTTGGGTAATGGTTATTGTTTTGGGTTAGAGTTAGTTTTTTGGGTTAGGGTAAGAGTTAGTGTTTAGAGGTTAAGGGTTAGTGTTTTTAGGTTAGGGTTAGTGTTTTGGGTTAGGGTAAGGGTTAGTGTTTTGGGTTAGAGTTAGGGTTAGTGTTTTGGTTTAGTGTTTTGGGTTAGGATAAGGGTTAGTGTTTTGGGTTAGGATAAGGGTTAGTGTTTTGGGTTAAGGTAAGGGTTAGTGTTTTGGTTTAGTGTTTTGGGTTAGAATAAGGGTTAGTGTTTTGGGTTAGGGTAAGGGTTAGTGTTTTGGGTCAGGGTTAGTGTTTTGGGTTAGGATAAGGGTTAGTGTTTTGGGTTAGGATAAGGTTTAGTGTTTTCATGTTTGGGTAAGGGTTAGTGTTTTGGGTTAGTTAGTATTTTGGGTTAGGGTAAGAGTTAGTGTTTAGGGGTTAGGTTAAGGGTTAGTGTTTTTAGGTTTGGGTTAGTGTTTTGGGTTAGGGTAAGGGTTATTGTTTTGGGCTAGAGTTAGGGTTAGTGTTTTGGGTTAGTGTTTTGAGTTAGGGTAAGAGTTAGGGTTTTTGGGATATGGTTAGGGATTTTGGTTAGGGTTAGGGTAAGGGTTCGTTTTTTGGGGTTAGGGTAAGGGTTAGTGTTTTGGGTTAGGGTAAGGATTACGGTTTTGGGTTAGGGTAAGGATTATGGATTTTGGGTTAGGGTTAGTGTTTTTCGTTAGGGTTAGTGTAAGGGTTAGTTTTTTGGGTTAGGGTTAGTGTTTTTGTTAGGGTTAGGGATTTGGGTTAGTGTTTTGCGTTTGTGTTTTGGGGTTAGGATAAGGGTTAGTGTTTTTAGGTTAGGTTAGGGGTTAGTGTTTTGGGTTAGGCTTAGTGTTTAGGGTAAGGGTTAGTGTTATGGGTTAGAGTTAGGGTTAGTGTTTTGGGTTAAGTTTAAGGGTTAGTGTTTAGGGTAAGGGTTATTGTTTTGGGTTAGAGTTAGGGTTAGTGTTTTGGGTTAGGGTAAGGATTAGGATTGTTGTGTTAGGGTTAGTGTTTTTGGTTAGGGTTAGTGTTTTGGGTTAGGGTTAGTGTTTTGGGTTAGGGTAAGGGTTGTTGGGTTAGTGTAAGGATTAGGGTTGTTGGGTTAGGGTTAGTGTTTTTGGTTAGGGTTAGTGTTTTGGGTTAGGGTTCGTGTTTTGGGTTAGGGTTAGTGTTTTGGGTTAGGGTAAGGATTAGGGTTGTTGGGTTAGGGTTAGTGTTTTGGGTTAGGGTTAGTGTTTTGGGTTAGGGTAAGGATTAGGGTTGTTGGGTTAGGGTTAGTGTTTTGGGTTAGTGTTTTGGGTTAGGGTAAGGATTAGGGCTGTTGGGTTAGGGTTAGTGTTGTGGGTTAGGGTAAGGATTAGGGTTGTTGGGTTGTTGGGTTAGGGTAAGTGTTTTGGTTTAGAGTTAGTGTTTTGGGTGAGGGTTAGTGTTTTGGGTTAGGGTAAGGATTAGGGTTGTTGGGTTAGGGTTAGTGTTTTGGGTTAGGGTTAGTGTTTTGGGTTAGGGTAAGTATTAGGGTTGTTGGGTTAGGGTTACTGTTTTTGGTTAGGGTTAGTGTTTTGGGTTAGGGTTAGTGTTTTGGGTTAGGGAAAGGGTTAGGTGTATTTATAGTATGCTGAATCTCACCCCTGTGATGTCCTCTACTAGCAGTATTTTGCGTGTTGTGGCGACATGAGCGGCGATGGTGGTCCCAAACGTGATGGGACCAGCTGGGATGAGGGTGGGAGGACCGTCCTTAGCCCCCGCCGGTTTAAACAAACACAAGCTCTGAGGAAGGACCAGAGAGAGATGAACACGGATACACTCAATCAGGAAGGATCAGAGAGAGATGAACACGGATACACTCAATCAGGAAGGACCATAGAGGAACACGGATACAGTCAATCAGGAAGGACCAGAGAGAGATGAACATGGATACAGTCAATCAGGAAGGACCAGAGAGGAACACGGATACACTCAATCAGGAAGGACCAGAGAGGAACACGGATACACTCAATCAGTCACTTGCTATACCCTACATCACGTTAGTCATGTAGCAGACAATGTTACCCAGAGCCACGTACAGTAGTACATTCATGTTAAAATAGCTAGGTGAGACGACCACCTATCCCAGTTACGTACAGTAGTACATTCATGTTAAAATAGCTAGGTGAGACGACCACCTATCCCAGTTACGTACAGTAGTACATTCCTGTTAAAATAGCTAGGTGAGACGACCACCTATCCCAGTTACGTACAGTAGTACATTCCTGTTAAAATAGCTAGGTGAGACGACCACCTATCCCAGTTACGTACAGTAGTACATTCATGTTAAAATAGCTAGGTGAGACGACCACCTATCCCAGTTACGTACAGTAGTACATTAATGTTAAAATAGCTAGGTGAGACGTCCACCTATCCCAGTTACGTACAGTAGTACATTCATGTTAAAATAGCTAGGTGAGACGACCACCTATCCCAGTTACGTACAGTAGTACATTCATGTTAAAATAGCTAGGTGAGACGACCACCTACCCCAGTTACGTACAGTAGTACATTCCTGTTAAAATAGCTAGGTGAGACGACCACCTATCCCAGTTACGTACAGTAGTACATTCATGTTAAAATAGCTAGGTGAGACGTCCACCTATCCCAGTTACGTACAGTAGTACATTCATGTTAAAATAGCTAGGTGAGACGACCACCTATCCCAGTTACGTACAGTAGTACATTCATGTTAAAATAGCTAGGTGAGACGACCACCTATCCCAGTTACGTACAGTAGTACATTCATGTTAAAATAGCTAGGTGAGACGACCACCTATCCCAGTTACGTACAGTAGTACATTCATGTTAAAATAGCTAGGTGAGACGACCACCTATCCCAGTTACGTACAGTAGTACATTAATGTTAAAATAGCTAGGTGAGACGACCACCTATCCCAGTTACGTACAGTAGTACATTCATGTTAAAATAGCTAGGTGAGACGTCCACCTATCCCAGTTACGTACAGTAGTACATTCATGTTAAAAAAGCTAGGTGAGACGACCACCTATCCCAGTTACGTACAGTAGTACATTCATGTTAAAATAGCTAGGTGAGACGACCACCTATCCCAGTTACGTACAGTAGTACATTCATGTTAAAATAGCTAGGTGAGACATCCACCTATCCCAGTTACGTACAGTAGTACATTCATGTTAAAATAGCTAGGTGAGACGGCCACCTATCCCAGTTACGTACAGTAGTACATTCCTGTTAAAATAGCTAGGTGAGACGACCACCTATCCCAGTTACGTACAGTAGTACATTCCTGTTAAAATAGCTAGGTGAGACCACCACCTACCCCAGTTACGTACAGTAGTACATTCATGTTAAAATAGCTAGGTGAGACGACCACCTATCCCAGTTACGTACAGTAGTACATTCATGTTAAAATAGCTAGGTGAGATGACCACCTATCCCAGTTACGTACAGTAGTACATTCATGTTAAAATAGCTAGGTGAGACGACCACCTATCCCAGTTATGGTAAGTACACACTAATCACTCTGTAGACCAGATTCAGTTACACAAACTCTGAGACCCACTAAAAAGGTGCAATCTGCAATATTCACTGTTATTTTAATTAATGATTTACAGACATTTATTATTGAGGATATACACTGTTAATGCCTCATTAACTAAGGATTGTGGCTTTAACACTCATCACTCACTAGACTAGATCAGTGGAGCTCAGAGTAGTTGATCTGACTAGACAGTAAGTGGTTGACTTACATTGTTGCATTCTCCCAAGTGGTAAAGTGCAAATCCGTCTGCTTTGGTGGCTGTTCAAAGACAAGAGATGTGTGACAGTTACAATCTGTAGTTATACAGATGGTGTGGTGAACAGTACGTGCTGTGTGTTACGTGGCGGAGCGCAGGACGGAGCACAGGGCAGGGGGCAGGACGGAGCGCAGGGCAGGGGGCAGGGCGCAGGGGGCAGGACGGAGCGCAGGGCAGGGGGCAGGGCGGAGCGCAGGGGGCAGGACGGAGCGCGGGGCAGGGGGCAGGGTGGAGCGCAGGGCAGGGGGCAGGACGGAGCGCAGGGCAGGGGGCAGGGAGGGGGGCAGGGTGGAGCGCAGGGCAGGGGGCAGGATGGAGCACAGGGCAGGGGGCAGGGTGGAGCGCAGGGCAGGGCAGGGTGGAGCGCAGGGCAGGGGGCAGGGAGGGGGGCACGGCAGGGGGCAGGGGGCAGGACGGAGCGCAGGGCAGGGGGCAGGACGGAGCACAGGGCAGGGTGGAGCGCAGGGAGGGGGGCAGGGTGGAGCGCAGGGCAAGGGGTAGGACGGGCAGCAGGGTGGAGCGCTGGGCGGGGGGCAGGGTGGAGCGCAGGGAGGGGGGCAGGGTGGAGCGCAGGGAGGGCGGCAGGGTGGAGCGCTGGGCGGGGGGCAGGGTGGAGCGCACGGATGAGAGGGCAGGGTGGAGCACAGGGCGGGGGGCAGGTTGAGCGCTAGGCAAGGGGCAGGATAGGCGGCAGGGTGGAGCGCTGGGCAGGGTGGAGCGCTGGGAGGGGGCAGGGTGGAGCGCAGGGAGGGGGGCAGGGTGGAGCGCAGGGAGGGTGGCAGGGTGGAGCGCAGGGCAGGGGGCAGGATGGAGCGCAGGGCAGGGGGCAGGGTGGAGTGCAGGGCAGGGGGCAGGACGGAGCACAGGGTGGAGCGCAGGGATGAGAGGGCAGGGTGGAGCGCAGGGCGGGGGGCAGGGTGGAGCACAGGGCGGGGCAGGGGGAAGGGTGGAGCGCAGGGAGGGGGGCAGTTTGAGCGCTGGGCGAGGGGCAGGATGGGCGGCAGGGTGGAGCGTTGGGCAGGGTGGAGCGCTGGGCGGGGGGCAGGGTGGAGCGCAGAGCAAGCGGTAGGACGGACGACAGGGTGGAGCGCTGGGCGGGGGGCAGGGTGGAGCGCAGGGAGGGGGGCAGGGTGGAGCGCAGGGAGGGGGGCAGGGTGGAGCGCAGGGCAAGTGGTAGGACGGGCGGCAGGGTGGAGCGCAGGGAGGGGGGCAGGGTGGAGCGCAGGGCAAGGGGTAGGACGGGCGGCAGGGTGGAGCGCTGGGCGGGGGGCAGGGTGGAGCGCAGGGAGGGGGGCAGGGTGGAGCGCAGGGAGGGCGGCAGGGTGGAGCGCTGGGCGGGGGGCAGGGTGGAGCGCACGGATGAGAGGGCAGGGTGGAGCACAGGGTGGGGGGCAGGTTGAGCGCTAGGCAAGGGGCAGGATGGGCGGCAGGGTGGAGCGCTGGGCAGGGTGGAGCGCTGGGAGGGGGGCAGGGTGGAGCGCAGGGAGGGGGGCAGGGTGAAGCGCTGAGAGGGTGGCAGGGTGGAGCGCTGGGAGGGGGGCAGGGTGGAGCGCTAGGAGGGGGGCCAGGGTGGAGCGCAGGGAGGGGGGGCAGGGTGGAGAGCAGGGAGGGGGGCAGGTTGAGCGCTAGGCAAGGGGCAGAATGGGCGGCAGGGTGGAGCGCTGGGCAGGGTGGAGCGCTGGGAGGGTGGCAGGGTGGAGCGCAGGGAGGGGGGCAGGGTGGAGCGCAGGGAGGAGCGCTGGGAGGGGGCAGGGTGGAGCGCTGGGAGGGGGCAGGGAGGAGCGCAGGGAGGGGGGCAGAGTGGAGCGCTGGGAGGGGGGCAGGAAGGAGCGCAGGAAGGGGGGCAGGGTGGAGCGCTGGGAAGGGGCATGGAGGAGCGCTGGGAGGGGGCATGGAGGAGCGCTGGGAGGGGGGCATGGAGGAGCGCTGGGAGGGGGGCATGGAGGAGCGCTGGGAGGGGGGCAGGATGGGGGGCAGGGTGGAGCGCAGGGAAAGCAGTGCACAGCCTGTCACATCCGATCCTCCCTTGCCACATCAGGGCACTGCGGCAATATAGAGCTTTGGGATATGTCTTCTACACCACACACACACGCACACGCACACGCACACACACACACAGAGCTCTGCCACAGACAGAGACACTGCACCATGTTACACCACTGGTCCCAGTATAGTTAGTGTCAGTTTAGCCTGATCCCAGATCTGTTAAATATTTGTATCATATAGCCTGGTCTCAGATCTGTTTAATATCTGCATCATATAGCCTGGTCCCAGATCTGTATCTTATAGCCTGGTCTCAGATCTGTTTAATATATGTATCATATAGCCTGGTCCCAGATCTGTATCATATAGCCTGGTCTCAGATCTGTTTAATATCTGTATCATATAGCCTGGTCCCAGATCTGTATCATATAGCCTGGTCTCAGATCTGTTTAATATCTGCATCATATAGCCTGGTCCCAGATCTGTATCATATAGCCTGGTCTCAGATCCGTTTAATATCTGTATCATATAGCCTGGTCTCAGATCTGTTTAATATCTGTATCATGTAGCCTGGTCTCAGATCTGTTTAATATCTGTATCATATAGCCTGGTCCCAGATCTGCTTAATATCTGTATCATATAGCCTGGTCTCAGATCTGTTTAATATCTGTATCATATAGCCTGGTCTCAGATCTGTTTAATATCTGTATCATATAGCCTGGTCTCAGATCTGTTTAATATCTGTATCATATAGCCTGGTCTCAGATCTGTTTAATAGCTGTATCATGTAGCCTGGTCTCAGATCTGTTTAATATCTGTATCATCTAGCCTGGTCTCAGATCTGTTTGTGCTGTAAAGTCAACTCCTAAGGTGGTTGTCATGCCAAACGTGACCAAAAATGTACCATTGAAGTTGGCAAGACGACAAACAGATCTGGGACCAGGCTAAACTGTGAGACATGGTGAAGCAGAGATCTACCAAGCCAGATTAACCAGGCAAATGCTGGCTACAAAGAGGGGTTTACCTAGCCGTTGTGAGTGTGTGTCTGTGTGTGTGTGTGTGTCTGTGAGTCAGTGTATGTGTGTGTGTGTGAGAGTGTGTGTCTGTCTGTGTGTGTATGTGTGTGTGTGTGTTATGTGTATATGTGTGTTATGTGTGTGTGTGTGTGTGTGTGCTGTGTGTGTGTGTGCTATGTGTGTGTGTGTGTGTGTGTGTTATGTGTGTGTGTGGGTGTGTGTTATATGTGTGTGTGTGTGTGTTATGTGTGTGCAATGTGTGTGTGACCCACCTGTTTTGATGATGGTGCACAAGTCATAGAATAGGAGCTTGTTGTCTCCTCCAGGGTCCAGCCGCTGTTCCAGATAACTGGTGAGGTCATGAACCACGTTCTGCATGTTACTGTCCTGGTACTGCTAGACACGACAGAGACACACGTTACACACACACACACACACACACACACACACACACACACACACACACACACACACACACACACACACACACACACACACACACACACATACACACACACCATGCAACTGCCTACTGCATATGTTGACTGTGATATAACTGCGACCATCGCATCCAAAAAGTCAACATAATGAACTGGGCTTTTCTCCTCATTCAATATAATGAATTGGGCTTTTCTTCTCATTCAACATAATGAACTGGGCTTTTCTCCTCATTCAATATAATGAATTGGGCTTTTCTCCTCATTCAATATAATGAATTGGGCTTTTCTCCTCATTCAATATAATGAATTGGGCTTTTCTTCTCATTCAACATAATGAATTGGGCTTTTCTCCTCATTCAATATAATGAATTGGGGTTTTCTCCTCATTCAATATAATGAATTGGGCTTTTCTCCTGTCATTAAACATAATGAATTGGGCTTTTCTCCTCATTCAATATAATGAATTGGGCTTTTCTCCTCATTCAACATAATGAATTGGGCTTTTCTCCTGTCATTCAATATAATGAATTGGGCTTTTCTCCTCATTCAACATAATGAATTGGGCTTTTCTCCTGTCATTCAACATAATGAATTGGGCTTTTCTCCTGTCATTCAATATAATGAATTGGGCCTTTCTCCTGTCATTCAATATAATGAATGAGGCTTTTCTCCTCATTCAATATAATGAATTGGGCTTTTCTCCTCATTCAATATAATGAATTGGGCTTTTCTCCTCATTCAACATAGTGAATTGGGCTTTTCTCCTCATTCAACATAATGAACTGGGCTTTTCTCCTCATTCAACATAATGAATTGGGCTTTCCTCCTGTCATTCAATATAATGAATTGGGCTTTTCTCCTGTCATTCAATATAATGAAGTGGGCTTTTCTCCTCATTCAATATAATGAATTGGGCTTTTCTCCTGTCATTCAATATAATGAATTGGGCCTTTCTCCTGTCATTCAATATAATGAATGAGGCTTTTCTCCTCATTCAACATAATGAATTGGGCTTTTCTCCTCATTCAATATAATGAACTGGGCTTTTCTCCTAATTCCTGATAATGAATTGGGCTTTTCTCCTGTCATTCAATATAATGAATTGGGCTTTCTGCTGTCATTCAACATAATGAATTGGGATTTTCTCCTCATTCAATATAATGAATTGTGGTTTTCTCCTCATTCAATATAATGAATTGGGCTTTTCTCCTGTCATTCAACATAATGAATTGGGCTTTTCTCCTCATTCAACATAATGAACTGGGCTTTTCTCCTCATTCAACATAATGAATTGTGGTTTTCTCCTCATTCAATATAATGAATTGGGCTTTTCTCCTGTCATTCAATATAATGAATTGGGCTTTTCTTCTCATTCAATATAATGAATTGGGCTTTTCTCATTCAATATAATGAATTGGGCTTTTCTCCTCATTCAATATAACGAATTGGGCTTTTCTGCTGTCATTCAATATTATGAATTTGGCTTTTCTCCTTATTCAACATAATGAACTGGGCTTTTCTCCTCATTCAACATAATTAATTGGGCTTTTCTGCTGTCATTCAACATAATGAATTGGGCTTTTCTCCTCATTCAATATAATGAATTGGGCTTTTCTTCTCATTCAACATAATGAACTGGGCTTTTCTCCTCATTCAATATAATGAATTGTGGTTTTCTCCTCATTCAATATAATGAATTGGGCTTTTCTCCTGTCATTCAACATAATGAATTGGGCTTTTCTCCTCATTCAATATAATGAATTGGGCTTTTCTCCTCATTCAACATAATGAACTGGGCTTTTCTCCTCATTCAACATAATGAATTGGGCTTTTCTCCTCATTCAACATAATGAACTGGGCTTTTCTCCTCATTCAACATAATGAACTGGGCTTTTCTCCTCATTCAACATAATGAATTGGGCCTTTCTCCTGTCATTCAATATAATGAATTGGGCTTTTCTCCTCATTCAATATAATGAATTGGGCTTTTCTCCTCATTCAATATAATGAATTGGGCTTTTCTCCTCATTCAATATAATGAATTGGGCTTTTCTGCTGCCATTCAATATTATGAATTTTCCTTCTCTCCTAATTCAACATAATGAACTGCGCTTTTCTCCTCATTCAACATAATGAATTGGGCTTTTCTGCTGTCATTCAACATAATGAATTGGGCTTTTCTCCTGTCATTCAATATAATGAATTGGGCTTTTCTGCTGTCATTCAACATAATGAATTGGGATTTTCTCCTCATTCAATATAATGAATTGGGCTTTTCTCCTCATTCAACATAATGAATTGGGCTTTTCTCCTGTCATTCAATATAATGAATTGGGCTTTTCTCCTCATTCAACATAATGAACTGGGCTTTTCTCCTCATTCAATATAATGAGTTGGGCTTTTCTCCTGTCATTCAATATAATGAATTGGGCTTTTCTCCTCATTCAATATAATGAATTGGGCTTTTCTCCTCATTCAATTTAATGAATTGGGCTTTTCTCATTCAATATAATGAATTGGGCTTTTCTCCTCATTCAATATAATGAATTGGGCTTTTCTCCTCATTCAATATAATGAATTGGGCTTTTCTCCTCATTCAATATAATGAATTGGGCTTTTCTCCTCATTCAATATAATGAATTGGGCTTTTCTGCTGCCATTCAATATTATGAATTTTCCTTCTCTCCTAATTCAACATAATGAACTGCGCTTTTCTCCTCATTCAACATAATGAATTGGGCTTTTCTGCTGTCATTCAACATAATGAATTGGGCTTTTCTCCTGTCATTCAATATAATGAATTGGGCTTTTCTGCTGTCATTCAACATAATGAATTGGGATTTTCTCCTCATTCAATATAATGAATTGGGCTTTTCTCCTCATTCAACATAATGAATTGGGCTTTTCTCCTGTCATTCAATATAATGAATTGGGCTTTTCTCCTCATTCAACATAATGAACTGGGCTTTTCTCCTCATTCAATATAATGAGTTGGGCTTTTCTCCTGTCATTCAATATAATGAATTGGGCTTTTCTCCTCATTCAATATAATGAATTGGGCTTTTCTCCTCATTCAATTTAATGAATTGGGCTTTTCTCATTCAATATAATGAATTGGGCTTTTCTCCTCATTCAATATAATGAATTGGGCTTTTCTCCTGTCATTCAACATAATGAATTGGGCTTTTCTCCTGTCACAACTTGCAGACTTGTTTACGCTGTTGTGTGTTTTTGTTGCCGTTTTTACTTTGCTACCTGACGGTTTTTACTTTTTCATTACCGTATATTTTTACTTTTTCCCTCACTCAACTTTTTTTTCATTCAACTCTCCTACCCCGGAGGTTTTATCTGGACATGGTTCGTCAGGACTTCAAACAGCCGAAGCTAAGTAACATTAACATGATGCCTTCTAATTGCAGTCGTTGTACTCATAATATACAGGAGAACGATCGCCTTACGGCAAGGATAGCTGTGCTGCAAGCCCAGCTTCAGACGCAATCGTTAGGCAAGGGTCATTTCAGTGTAGGAAAGGATGAAACAGCGTCTGTGCCACCAGCAAGTACAGATAGTAACGTTAGTATAAACCCCCTCGCACGGTCCCCGCAGCCGGACATCTTTCTCATGGCTTCTGGAGGGAAACGCTGTAGGAATGCTCAACCGGTGTCGCTTATTCAGCCGACAGAAACTTTCAACCGGTTCTCCCCGTTAAGCGAGTCGGAGTCGGAGGCCGAGACTTCTCTGGTCTCTGCTCCTCCCGTTGTGGGGTCTGAGACGCCGACGGCTCCCACCATTAGCTCTGACAAATTGAAAACCCTAGTCATTGGCGACTCCATTACCCGCAGTATTAGACTTAAAACTAATCATCCAGCGATCATACACTGTTTACCAGGGGGCAGGGCTACCGACGTTAAGGCTAATCTAAAGACGGTGCTGGCTAAAGCTAAAACTGGCGAGTGTAGAGAGTATAGAGATATTGTTATCCACGTCGGCACCAACGATGTTAGGATGAAACAGTCAGAGGTCACCAAGCGCAATATAGCTTCAGCGTGTAAATCAGCTAGAAAGACGTGTCGGCATCGAGTAATTGTCTCTGGCCCCCTCCCAGTTAGGGGGAGTGATGAGCTCTACAGCAGAGTCTCACAACTCAATCGCTGGATGAAAACTGTTTTCTGCCCCTCCCAAAAGATAGAATTTGTAGATAACTGGCCCTCTTTCTGGGATTCACCCACAAACAGGACCAAGCCTGGCCTGCTGAGGAGTGACGGACTCCATCCTAGCTGGAGGGGTGCTCTCATCTTATCTACGAACATAGACAGGGCTCTAACTCCTCTAGCTCCACAATGAAATAGGGTGCAGGCCAGGCAACAGGCTGTTAGCCAGCCTGCCAGCTTAGTGGAGTCTGCCACTAGCACAGTTAGCGTAGTCAGCTCAGCTTTCCCCATTGAGACCGTGTCTGTGCCTCGATCTTGGTTGGGCAAAATTAAAAATGGCGGTGTTCGCTTCAGTAATCTTACTAGTATAAAGACCTCCTCCATTCCTGCCATTATTGAAAGAGATTGTGATACTTCACATCTCAAAATTGGGTTACTTAATGTTAGATCCCTCACTTCCAAGGCAGTTATAGTCAATGAACTAATCACTGATCATAATCTTGATGTGATTGGCCTGACTGAAACATGGCTTAAGCCTGATGAATTTACTGTGTTAAATGAGGCCTCACCCCCTGGTTACACTAGTGACCAAACCCCCCGTGCATCCGGCAAAGGCGGAGGTGTTGCTAACATTTACGATAGCAAATTTCAATTTACAAAAAAAAAACAATGACGTTTTCGTCTTTTGAGCTTCTAGTCATGAAATCTATGCAGCCTACTCAATCACTTTTTATAGCTACTGTTTACAGGCCTCCTGGGCCATATGCAGTGTTCCTTACTGAGTTCCCTGAATTCCTATCGGATCTTGTAGTCATAGCAGATATTATTCTAATTTTTGGTGACTTTAACATTCACATGGAAAAGTCCACAGACCCACTCCAAAAGGCTTTCGGAGCCATCATCGACTCAGTGGGTTTTGTCCAACATGTCTCTGGACCTACTCACTGCCACAGTCATACTCTGGACCTAGTTTTGTCCCATGGAATAAATGTTGTGGATCTTAATGTTTTTCCTCATAATCCTGGATTATCGGACCACCATTTTATTGCGTTTACAATTGCAACAAATAATCTGCTCAGACCCCAACCAAGGAAGATTAAAAGTCGTGCTATAAATTCTCAGACAACCCAAAGATTCCTTGATGCCCTTCCAGACTCCCTCTGCCTACCCAAGGACGTCAGAGGACAATAATCAGTTAACCACCTAACCGAGGAACTCAATTCAACCTTGCGCAATACCCTAGATGCAGTTGCACCCCTAAAAATTAAAAACATCTGTCATAAGAAACTAGCTCCCTGGTATACAGAAAATACACGAGCTCTGAAGCAAGCTTCCAGAAAATTGGAACGGAAATGGCGCCACACTAAACTGGAAGTCTTCCGACTAGCTTGGAAAGACAGTACCGTGCAGTATCGAAGAGCCCTCACTGCTGCACGATCATCCTATTTTTCCAACTTAATTGAGGAAAATAAGAACAATCCGAAATTTCTTTTTGACACTGTCGCAAAGCTAACTAAAAAGCAGCATTCGCAAATGGAGGATGGCTTTCACTTCAGCAGTAATAAATTTATGAACTTTTTTGAGGAAAAGATCATGATCATTAGAAAGCAAATTACGGACTCATCTTTCAATCTGGGTATTCCTCCAGGGCTTCATTGTCCAGAGTCTGCACAACTCTGCCAGGACCTTGGCTCAAGGGAGATACTAAAGTGTTTTAGTACTATATCTCTTGACACAATGATGAAAATAATCATGGCCTCCAAACCCTCAAGCTGCATACTGGACCCTATTCCAACTAAACTACTGAAAGAGCTGCTTCCTGTGCTTGGCCCTCCTATGTTGAACATAATAAACGGCTCTCTATCCACCGGATGTGTACCAAGCTCACTAAAAATGGCAGTAATAAAGCCTCTCTTGAAAAAGCCGAATCTTGACCCAGAAATTATAAAAAACTATCGGCCTATATCGAATCTTCCATTCCTCTCAAAAATTTTAGAAAAAGTTGTTGCACAGCAACTCACTGCCTTCCTGAAGACAAACAATGTATACGAAACGCTTCAGTCTGGTTTTAGACCCCATCATAGCACTGAGACTGCACTTGTGAAGGTGGTAAATGACCTTTTAATGACGTCAGACCGAGGCTCTGCATCTGTCCTCGTGCTCCTAGATCTTAGTGCCGCTTTTGATACCATCGATCACCACATTCTTTTGGAGAGATTGGAAACCCAAATTGGTCTACATGGACAAGTTCTGGCCTGGTTTAGATCTTATCTGTCGGAAAGATATCAGTTTGTCTCTGTGAATGGTTCGTCCTCTGACAAATCAATTGTAAATTTCGGTGTTCCTCAAGGTTCCGTTCTAGGACCACTATTGTTTTCACTATATATTTTACCTCTTGGGGATGTCATTCGAAAACATAATGTTAAATTTCACTGCTATGCGGACGACACACAGCTGTACATTTCAATGAAACATGGTGAAGCCCCAAAATTGCCCTCGCTAGAAGCCTGTGTTTCAGACATAAGGAAGTGGATGGCTGCAAATTTTCTACTTTTAAACTCGGACAAAACAGAGATGCTTGTCCTAGGTCCCAAGAAACAAAGAGATCTTCTGTTGAATCTGACAATTAATCTGGATGGTTGTACAGTCGTCTCAAATAAAACTGTGAAGGACCTCGGCGTTACTCTGGACCCTGATCTCTCTTTTGAAGAACATATCAAGACTGCTTCAAGGACAGCTTTTTTCCATCTACGTAACATTGCAAAAATCAGAAACTTTCTGTCCAAAAATGACGCAGAAAAATTAATCCATGCTTTTGTTACTTCTACGCTCGACTACTGCAATGCTCTACTTTCCGGCTACCCGGATAAAGCACTAAACAAACTTCAGTTAGTGCTAAATACGGCTGCTAGAATCCTGACTAGAACCCAAAAAATTGATCATATTACTCCAGTGCTAGCTTCCCTACACTGGCTTCCTGTTAAGGCAAGGGCTGATTTCAAGGTTTTACTGCTAACCTACAAAGCATTACATGGGCTTGCTCCTACCTATCTTTCCGATTTGGTCCTGCCGTACATACCTACACGTACGCTACGGTCACAAGACGCAGGCCTCCTAATTGTCCCTAGAATTTCTAAGCAAACGGCTGGAGGTAGGGCTTTCTCCTATAGAGCTCCATTTTTATGGAATGGTCTGCCTACCCATGTGAGAGACGCAGACTCAGTCTCAACCTTTAAGTCTTTACTGAAGACTTATCTTTTCAGTAGGTCCTATGATTAAGTATAGTCTGGCCCAGGAGTGTGAAGGTGAACGGAAAGGCTGGAGCAACGAACCGCCCTTGCTGTCTCTGCCTTGTCGGTTCCCCTCTTCCCACTGGGATTCTCTGCCTCTAACCCTTTTACAGGGGCTGAGTCACTGACTTACTGGTGTTCTTCCATGCCGTCCATGGGAGGGGTGCGTCACTTGAGTAGGTTGAGCCACTGACGTGGTCTTCCTGTCTGGGTTGGCGCCCCCCCCTTGGGTTGTGCCGTGGCAGACATCTTTGTGGGCTATACTCGGCCTTGTCTTCGGACGGTAAGTTGGTGGTTGTAGATATCCCTCTAGTGGTGTGGGGGCTGTGCTTTGGCAAAGTGGGTGGGGTTATATCCTGCCTGTTTGGCCCTGTCCGGGGGTATCATCGGATGGGGCCACAGTGTCTTCTGATCCCTCCTGTCTCAGCCTCCAGTATTTATGCTGCAGTAGTTTATGTGTCGGGGGGCTAGGGTCAGTCTGTTACATCTGGAGTATTCTCTTGTCTTATCCAGTGTCCTGTGTGAATGTAAATATGCTCTCTCTAATTCTCTCTTTCTTTCTTTCTTTCTTTCTTTCTCTCGGAGGACCTGAGCCCTAGGACTACCTGGCATGATGACTCCTTGCTGTCCCCAGTCCACCTGGCCATGCTGCTGCTCCAGTTTCAACTGTTCTGCCTGCGGCTACGGAACCCTGACCTGTTCACCGGACGTGCTTGTTGCACCCTCGACAATTACTATGATTATTATTATTTGACCATGCTGGTCATTTACGAACATTTTAACATCTTGACCATGTTCTGTTATAATATCCACCCGGCACAGCCAGAAGAGGACTGGCCACCCCTCATAGCCTGGTTCCTCTCTAGGTTTCTTCCTAGGTTTTTGGCCTTTCTCAGGAGTTTTTCCTAGGGAGTTTTTCCCAGCCACCGTGCTTCTTTCACATGCATTGCTTGCTGTTTGGGGTTTTAGGCTGGGTTTCTGTACAGCACTTTGAGATTTCAGCTGATGTACGAAGGGCTATATAAATAAATTTGATTTGATTTGATTTGTCATTCAATATAATGAAGTGGGCTTTTCTCCTCATTCAATATAATGAATTGGGCTTTTCTCCTCATTCAACATAATGAATTGGGCTTTTCTCCTCATTCAACATAGTGAATTGGGCTTTTCTCCTCATTCAACATAATGAACTGGGCTTTTCTCCTCATTCAACATAATGAATTGGGCTTTTCTCCTGTCATTCAATATAATGAATTGGGCTTTTCTCCTGTCATTCAATATAATGAAGTGGGCTTTTCTCCTCATTCAATATAATGAATTGGGCTTTTCTCCTGTCATTCAATATAATGAATTGGGCCTTTCTCCTGTCATTCAATATAATGAATGAGGCTTTTCTCCTCATTCAACATAATGAATTGGGCTTTTCTCCTCATTCAACATAATGAATTGGGCTTTTCTCCTCATTCAATATAATGAACTGGGCTTTTCTCCTAATTCCTGATAATGAATTGGGCTTTTCTCCTGTCATTCAATATAATGAATTGGGCTTTTCTGCTGTCATTCAACATAATGAATTGGGATTTTCTCCTCATTGAATATAATGAATTGTGGTTTTCTCCTCATTCAATATAATGAATTGGGCTTTTCTCCTGTCATTCAACATAATGAATTGGGATTTTCTCCTCATTCAATATAATGAATTGTGGTTTTCTCCTCATTCAATATAATGAATTGGGCTTTTCTCCTGTCATTCAACATAATGAATTGGGCTTTTCTCCTCATTCAACATAATGAACTGGGCTTTTCTCCTCATTCAACATAATGAATTGGGCCTTTCTCCTGTCATTCAATATAATGAATTGGGCTTTTCTCCTCATTCAATATAATGAATTGGGCTTTTCTAATTCAATATAATGAATTGGGCTTTTCTCCTCATTCAAAATAATGAATTGGGCTTTTCTCCTCATTCAACATAATGAATTGGGCTTTTCTCCTCATTCAATATAATGAATTGGGCTTTTCTCCTCATTCAAAATAATGAACTGGGCTTTTCTCCTCATTCAATATAATGAATTGGGCTTTTCTCCTAATTCCTGATAATGAATTGGGCTTTTCTCCTGTCATTCAATATAATGAATTGGGCTTTTCTCCTCATTCAATATAATGAATTGGGCTTTTCTCCTCATTCAAAATAATGAATTGGGCTTTTCTCCTCATTCAACATAATGAATTGGGCTTTTCTCCTCATTCAATATAATGAATTGGGCTTTTCTCCTCATTCAATATAATGAACTGGGCTTTTCTCCTCATTCAATATAATGAATTGGGCTTTTCTCCTAATTCCTGATAATGAATTGGGCTTTTCTCCTGTCATTCAATATAATGAATTGGGCTTTTCTCCTCATTCAATATAATGAACTGGGCTTTTATGCTGTCATTCAACATAATGAATTGGGATTTTCTCCTCATTCAATATAATGAATTGTGGTTTTCTCCTCATTCAATATAATGAATTGGGCTTTTCTCCTGTCATTCAACATAATGAATTGGGCTTTTCTCCTCATTCAATATAATGAATTGGGCTTTTCTCCTCATTCAACATAATGAACTGGGCTTTTCTCCTCATTCAACATAATGAATTGGGCTTTTCTCCTCATTCAACATAATGAACTGGGCTTTTCTCCTCATTCAACATAATGAATTGGGCTTTTCTCCTCATTCAACATAATGAACTGGGCTTTTCTCCTCATTCAACATAATGAACTGGGCTTTTCTCCTCATTCAACATAATGAATTGGGCCTTTCTCCTGTCATTCAATATAATGAATTGGGCTTTTCTCCTCATTCAATATAATGAATTGGGCTTTCTCCTCATTCAATATAATGAATTGGGCTTTTCTCCTCATTCAATATAATGAATTGGGCTTTTCTGCTGCCATTCAATATTATGAATTTTGCTTTTCTCCTTATTCAACATAATGAACTGGGCTTTTCTCCTCATTCAACATAATGAATTGGGCTTTTCTGCTGTCATTCAACATAATGAATTGGGCTTTTCTCCTCATTCAATATAATGAATTGGGCTTTTCTCCTGTCATTCAATATAATGAATTGGGGTTTTCTCCTCATTCAAAATAATGAATTGGGGCTTTTCTCCTCATTCAACATAATGAATTGGGCTTTTCTCCTCATTGAATATAATGAATTGTGGTTTTCTCCTCATTCAATATAATGAATTGGGCTTTTCTCCTGTCATTCAACATAATGAATTGGGATTTTCTCCTCATTCAATATAATGAATTGTGGTTTTCTCCTCATTCAATATAATGAATTGGGCTTTTCTCCTGTCATTCAACATAATGAATTGGGCTTTTCTCCTCATTCAACATAATGAACTGGGCTTTTCTCCTCATTCAACATAATGAATTGGGCCTTTCTCCTGTCATTCAATATAATGAATTGGGCTTTTCTCCTCATTCAATATAATGAATTGGGCTTTTCTAATTCAATATAATGAATTGGGCTTTTCTCCTCATTCAAAATAATGAATTGGGCTTTTCTCCTCATTCAACATAATGAATTGGGCTTTTCTCCTCATTCAATATAATGAATTGGGCTTTTCTCCTCATTCAATATAATGAACTGGGCTTTTCTCCTCATTCAATATAATGAACTGGGCTTTTCTCCTCATTCAATATAATGAATTGGGCTTTTCTCCTAATTCCTGATAATGAATTGGGCTTTTCTCCTGTCATTCAATATAATGAATTGGGCTTTTCTCCTCATTCAATATAATGAATTGGGCTTTTCTCCTCATTCAAAATAATGAATTGGGCTTTTCTCCTCATTCAACATAATGAATTGGGCTTTTCTCCTCATTCAATATAATGAATTGGGCTTTTCTCCTCATTCAATATAATGAATTGGGCTTTTCTCCTAATTCCTGATAATGAATTGGGCTTTTCTCCTGTCATTCAATATAATGAATTGGGCTTTTCTCCTCATTCAATATAATGAACTGGGCTTTTATGCTGTCATTCAACATAATGAATTGGGATTTTCTCCTCATTCAATATAATGAATTGTGGTTTTCTCCTCATTCAATATAATGAATTGGGCTTTTCTCCTGTCATTCAACATAATGAATTGGGCTTTTCTCCTCATTCAATATAATGAATTGGGCTTTTCTCCTCATTCAACATAATGAACTGGGCTTTTCTCCTCATTCAACATAATGAATTGGGCTTTTCTCCTCATTCAACATAATGAACTGGGCTTTTCTCCTCATTCAACATAATGAATTGGGCTTTTCTCCTCATTCAACATAATGAACTGGGCTTTTCTCCTCATTCAACATAATGAACTGGGCTTTTCTCCTCATTCAACATAATGAATTGGGCCTTTCTCCTGTCATTCAATATAATGAATTGGGCTTTTCTCCTCATTCAATATAATGAATTGGGCTTTTCTCCTCATTCAATATAATGAATTGGGCTTTTCTCCTCATTCAATATAATGAATTGGGCTTTTCTGCTGCCATTCAATATTATGAATTTTGCTTTTCTCCTTATTCAACATAATGAACTGGGCTTTTCTCCTCATTCAACATAATGAATTGGGCTTTTCTGCTGTCATTCAACATAATGAATTGGGCTTTTCTCCTCATTCAAAATAATGAATTGGGGCTTTTCTCCTCATTCAACATAATGAATTGGGCTTTTCTCCTGTCATTCAATATAATGAATTGGGGCTTTTCTCCTCATTCAACATAATGAATTGGGTTTTTCTCCTGTCATTCAATATAATGAATTGGGGTTTTCTCCTCATTCAAAATAATGAATTGGGGCTTTTCTCCTCATTCAACATAATGAATTGGGCTTTTCTCCTCATTCAAAATAATGAATTGGGGTTTTCTCCTCATTCAAAATAATGAATTGGGGCTTTTCTCCTCATTCAACATAATGGATTGGGCTTTTCTCCTGTCATTCAACATAATGAATTGGGCTTTTCTCCTCATTCAATATAATGAATTGGGCTTTTCTCCTCATTCAATATAATGAATTGGGCTTTTCTCCTCATTCAACATAATGAATTGGGCTTTTCTCCTGTCATTCAATATAATGAATTGGGGTTTTCTCCTCATTCAAAATAATGAATTGGGGCTTTTCTCCTCATTCAACATAATGAATTGGGCTTTTCTCCTGTCATTCAATATAATGAATTGGGGTTTTCTCCTGTCATTCAATATAATGAATTGGGCTTTTCTCCTGTCATTCAATATAATGAATTGGGGTTTTCTCCTCATTCAAAATAATGAATTGGGGCTTTTCTCCTCATTCAACATAATGAATTGGGCTTTTCTCCTGTCATTCAACATAATGAATTGGGCTTTTCTCCTCATTCAATATAATGAATTGGGCTTTTCTCCTCATTCAATATAATGAATTGGGCTTTTCTCCTCATTCAATATAATGAATTGGGCTTTTCTCCTCATTCAACATAATGAATTGGGCTTTTCTCCTGTCATTCAATATAATGAATTGGGCTTTTCTCCTGTCATTCAATATAATGAATTGGGCTTTTCTCCTGTCATTCAATATAATGAATTGGGCTTTTCTCCTGTCATTCAATATAATGAATTGGGCTTTTCTCCTCATTCAATATAATGAATTGGGCTTTTCTCCTCATTCAATATAATGAATTGGGCTTTTCTACTCATTCAACATAATGAATTGGGGTTTTCTCCTGTCATTCAATATAATGAATTAAGCTTTTCTACTGTCATCCACAACAACAGACTTCATTCATTCATTTAGCCAGGAAAGTCCAATCAGTAACAACTGCCGCTGTTTTCAAGGGATTCCTGGGTTCCATACACACTTAGAAAAAAGGGTTCCAAAATTATTGTTCATCCATCTCGATAGGACAACCCATTTTGGTTCCAAGGAGAACCCTTTTTGGTTCCACGTAGAACTCTTTTGGGTTCCATGTAGAACCCTCTGTGGAAAGGTGTTCTACCTGAACAAAAAAGGGTTCTTCGAAGGGTTCTCCTATGGGGACAGCAGAAAAAGCCTTTAGGTTCTAGATAGCACTTTTGTCGAATCAAATGAATTCATTCATTTATTCATTGCTTCATTAAATAATTCACATTCAACCCTCCTCCCACAGTATCCTGCAGCCTGTGGAATCTCCAGAGGGGTGGAGGTCAGGAAGGGCATCAGTAGTCCTCACAGCCTTGATTAGAACACTCTCTCTCTCTCTCTCGCATGACTGCTCAGAATGAGGAGCAGCTCTATACATTGTTACATAACAGACCCATGCCTCTCTCTACTTCACAGGACCAGAGAGACTACTGCTGTGCCTGCAGAGAGAGACAGAGAGAGAGACAGAGAGACCAGAGAGACCATTGCTGTGCCTGCAGAGAGAGACAGAGAGATAGACAGAGAGAGACAGAGAGACCAGAGACTATTGCTGTGCCTGCAAAGAGAGAGAGAGAGAGAGACAGAGAGACCAGAGAGACTATTGCTGTGCCTGCAGAGAGAGACAGAGAGATAGACAGAGAGAGAGAGACAGAGAGACCAGAGAAACCATTGCTGTGCCTGCAGAGAGAGACAGAGAGATAGACAGAGAGAGACAGTGAGACCAGAGAGACTATTGCTGTGCCTGCAGAGACAGAGAGAGACGGAGAGAGACAGAGAGAAAGAGTTCAGAACAGGATGATAAAGAGACAGAGAGAGAGAGTTCAGAACAGGATGATGGAGAGAGAGACAGAGAGAGAGAGAGTTCAGAACAGGATGATGAGAGAGAGAGTGACAGAGAGAGAGGTCAGAACAGGATGATGGAGAGAGAGAGATCAGAACAGGACAATGGAGAGAGAGTGACATAGAGAAAGACAGAGAGAGGTCAGAGAGAGAGAGATCAGAACAGGATGATGGAGAGAGAGAGAGATCAGAACAGGACAATGGAGAGAGAGAGACAGAGAGAGACATAGAGAGAGACAGAGAGAGAGGTCAGAGAACAGGCAGCAGGAGCAGCTAGATCACCACTCTATGACCTGCCCTCACACAGCAGAGGAGCCCAGCTCAACCAGCCAGGCCTCCCCAGCCCTGCCCCCACACAGCAGAGGAGCCCAGCTCAACCAGCCAGACCTCCCCAGCCCTGCCCTCACACAGCAGAGGAGCCCAGCTCAACCAGCCAGGCCTCCCCAGCCCTGCCCTCACACAGCAGAGGAGCCCAGCTCAACCAGCCAGACCTCCCCAGCCCTGCCCTCACACAGCAGAGGAGCCCAGCTCAACCAGCCAGGCCTCCCCAGCCCTGCCCTCACACAGCAGAGGAGCCCAGCTCAACCAGCCAGACCTCCCCAGCCCTGCCCTCACACAGCAGAGGAGCCCACCTCAACCAGCCAGGCCTCCCCAGCCCTGCCCTCACACAGCAGAGGAGCCCACCTCAACCGGCCAGGCCTCCCCAGCCCTGCCCTCACACAGCAGAGGAGCCCAGCTCAACCGGCCAGGCCTCCCCAGCCCTGCGTGCTGCACCCCTCCTCCCCAGCCCACAGAACAGCCTCCCACTGACAGCGGCACCGGCACAGACCAACCACACCCCCACCAGCCCCCCCTCTGCCCCCTCCAGTCCAGAAGAAACACTGGCTGACATCGTCCTGTTAATGGACTCAAATGGGAAGTTTGTTCAGGAGAATACACTTTTCCCTCGACACAAAAGGAGAACGGTGTGGTGCCCAACAACGCAGAGTGCCATGGAGCTGCTTGATAAAGCCCATCTCGGGTCGCCAAGCCACATAATCATACACACCAGAAGCAACGACCTGCGTGCTCAGCAGGAGAGGGTGGCGTCTTCACTACGGGGAGTGATTGAGAAGGCCTCGGAAATCTTCCCCAACCCAAGAATCGTGGTGTCAACCCTTCTCCAGAGGAAGGACTTCCACCCTGCCACAATCCAAAGAAAAACGCCAGCCTCTCCTGGGACTGTGCCCTGCGACCCAATGTACACCTGGCCCACCATCCCACCCTCCATCTGGACTGTCTCTATGACCATGTTCACCTGTACAGGGAGACAGTCCCCATCCTTGCCAAGACTCTCAAGGACGTCGCTTTAAACCGCAGCCCGACCTCTCCACCCAGGAACAGCGGAGCAATCTCCACCCCGCCGAGATCACCGAGACAACACCCCGGACCAGCACCCTGGACCCCCCAGCCACGACCACAGCACCACCAACCTCAATGCCCACCACAACCAGTACAGCACAGACCACCCAGACGAGGCCTCCCACCCCCTGCCCCCCCCCCCACCACAGACCCACACGTGGAGGAGCCACAGCCCAGCAAGCAGAGCTACGCACAGGCTGTGAGAGGAGCAACTGGCCCAGCCCCCATCAACCAAATGAGTGACATTAAACAAATGCTGAGTCTACTATGCTCACATGTGATAGGCCATTAAACACATGCTGAGTCTACTATGCTCACATGTGATAGGCCATTAAACACATGCTGAGTCTACTATGCTCACATGTGATAGGCCATTAAACACATGCTGAGTCTACTATGCTCACATGTGATAGGCCATTAAACACATGCTGAGTCTACTATGCTCACATGTGATAGGCCATTAAACACATGCTGAGTCTACAATGCTCACATGTGATAGGCCATTAAACACATGCTGAGTCTACTATGCTGCTCACATGTGATAGGCCGAGGGTCATGGTAAGACGAGCACAACAACTCCACCCTCCTCACACTACATCCACCCAAGTGGCATGACACAAACGCTATCTTAAATGATAAACAAATCACATTTGCATAATAAGAGTTTACGTTAATTGAAAAATCCTATTTTAATAGTTCTTGTTTTTGTAACAGTATTTTTTATTGGAGTTTCACAATTTTCACCCATATTAAGAGATACAACAACAAAGACAAGGCAAAAAAAACAGCACTCACTTACACATATCCGTATGTATGTATGCACGCACGTACACACACACACACCATTTTCCTCTCCCCGCTCAGCGCTTCTCTCACCCCATCCCCCTCGTTGCGTCTCTCAATACATACATTTTAAACAAACATAAACAGAAAAAAATAATACAAAAAAAATAACAATAAAGACATAATAAATAAATAAAATAAAATAAAATGCTCAGTTTAAACCAAGAAGTTGAGTTCCCCACATGGACCGTACAGTGTAATTCTGGAATACATAGATCACCCTTCTAAGAGAATCCTTGCAGCATAATAGCTGATACTTCAGGTTCTAGGTAATAGTTCTTGTTGGATTGTGAGTGTTTGTCTCATTTTTAAGTTAAAGAAGAAAAAAAAGTTATGAAATGTTTTTACGTTGCATGTTGGAATTTACAAGGATTGAAGTCCTCTGCTTTTGGGCTAAAGAGCAGAAACCCAGACTTCCTTAAATAAATTGATGATGTTGATATTGTAGAACTACAGGAAACATGGTGCAGAGGTGATGTTTCCACTGGCTGTCCACTAGGTTATAGGGAGATCATCCTACCATCCACTACATTAAAAGGATTCAGACAGGGCAGAGACTCAGGACAGGGCAGAGACTCAGGACAGGGCAGAGACTCAGGACAGGGCAGAGACTCAGGACAGGGCAGAGACTCAGGACAGGGCAGAGACTCAGGACAGGGCAGAGACTCAGGACAGGGCAGAGACTCAGGACAAGGAGGCTATATTGACAGATAAAAATGTATTCCTCTGTGCCACATACATTCCCCCCTCAGAGTCACCCTACTTCAATGAAGAGAGTTTCTCCACTCTAGAGGGGGAGATGAGTCACTTTCAGGCCCAAGGCAACGAACTGGTCTGTGGAGACCTGAATGCTAGAACAGCAGAAGAACAAGACACTATTAACAGTCATGGAGATAAACACCTACCAGGAAGCATCAACCTTTCCCTCCCCACATACCCCCCCCCCCAGAAACAACTATGACAAAGTGAAAAACAAAAATGGAGTACAGCTCGTGAAGCTCTGTCGAACACTGGGTCTGTACATAGTCAATGGTAGGCTGAGAGGGGACTCCTATGGTAGGTACACCTACAGCTCATCCCTTGGCAGCAGCACTGTAGACTACTTCCTCACCGACCTCAACCCAGTCTCTCAGAGCCTTCACAGTCAGCCCACTAACACCTCTCTCAGACCACAGTAAAATCACAGTGTATCTGAGAAAAGCGGAACCCAACCATGAAGCATCACGGCCCAATAAATGACATGGTACTAAACAGGTCTATAGATGGAGTGACAACAGTACAGACATCTACCAAAAAGCAATTAGTAGGCAAAAAATACAATCTCTCCTGGACAACTTTTAGCCTTAACATACTCCTTCAGCAATGAAGGTGTAAATTTGGCCATTTGGAACATAAACTTTATATTTGAGAAATTAGCCTCCTTGGCTAATCTAAAGAAGCATAAGAGCAAACCAGAAATAACAGATAATGAAAAATGGTTTGATAATGATTGCAAAAATCTAAGAAAGTAATTGAGAAATATATGTAATCAAAAACACAGAGAACCAGACAACAAAAATATACGCCTTCAGTATGGGGAAACACTAAAGCAATACAAAACACACCCTAAGAACAAAAAAGGAACAGCACATTAGAAATCAACTATCAGAATCCTGTGGATACCCCAATTACAGAAGAAGAAATATTGGAAAAACTATGCACTCTCCAACCCAAAAAGGCCTGTGGTGCTGATGGTATTTTAAATGAAATGATCAAATATACAGGCCACAAATTCAAATTGGCTATACTCAAACTCTTCAACATTATCCTCACTGCAGGTATTTTCCCCGATATTTGGAACCAGGGATTGATCACACCAATCTATAAAAATGGAGACAAATTTGACCCAAATAATTACAGAGGAATTTGCGTTAACAGCAACTTGGGGAAAATTCTCTGCAGTATTATAAATAGCAGACTACATCATTTCCTTGATGAACACAACGTCCTGAGCAGAAGCCAGATTGGATTTCAAAAAAATTATCGTACAACAGACCATATTTACACCATCCACACTCTAATTGACAAACAAGTAAACCAAAACAAAGGCAAAATCTACTCGTGTTTTGTAGATTTCAAGAAAGCGTTTGATTCAATTTGGAACGAAGGTATTTTTTATAAACTAATAGAAAGTGGTATTGGAGGGAATACATATGATGTTATTAAATCAATGTACACTAAAAACAAATGTGCAGTTAAAATTGGCAACAAGCAAACAGACTTCTTCTCTCAGGGATGTGGAGTGAAACAGGGCTGCCCAATAAGTCCAACACTATTTAACATCTACATTAATGAATTGGCAAAAACATTAGAAGAATTGGCAGCACCTGGTATCACCCTACACAACACTGAAAGCAAGTGTCTGCTATACGCAGATGACCTGGTTCTACTGTCTCCCACTAAAGAGGGGTTACAGCAGCACCTAGATCGTCTTCACAGGTTCTGTCAGACCTGGGCTCTGACCATTAACCTAAAAAATATATATATAATGATATTCCAAAAAAGGTCCAGAAATCAGGATGACAAATATAAATTGTATTTGGACACAGTTCTATTAGAACACACCAAAAACTACACATATCTAGGACTAAATATCAGCAACACAGGAAGCTTTCACATGTGAACGAGCTGAGAGACAAAGCAAGAAGATGCCATTAAAAGGAACATCAAAATCGAAATTCCAATTAGAATCTGGCTCAAAACTTTCTAATCGGTTATAGAACCAATTGCTTTATATGGCAGTGAAGTATGGGGTCCTCTCTCTAATAATGAATTTACCAAATGGGACAAACATCCAATTGAAATACTGCATGCAGAGTTTTTCAAGACTGTGTTGCAAGTACAAAGAAGAACTCTAAATAACGCCTGTAGAGCGGAACTGGGCCAAAACCTCCTCCTCATTCAAATAGAAAAAAGAGCCAGCACATTTTACAACCATCTTCATCACACTTCATCACACAGCTCTACAATGTCAAGAGATGAAACAAGAGAAGAGTTCCCTCAGCCAGCTGGTTCTGAGGTTCAGTTCACTAACCCAAACCAACCCCATAGAGACTCAGGACAGCACTCAGCCAGCTGGTTCTGAGGCTCAGTTCACTAACCCAAACCAACCCCATAGAGACTCAGGACAGCACTCAGCCAGCTGGTTCTGAGGTTCAGTTCACTAACCCAAACCAACCCCATAGAGACTCAGGACAGCACTCAGAAAATCTGGCCCAACCAAATCATCACAAAACAAAAAGAAAAATATATCACCTATTGGAAAGACACCACAAAAAATCTAAATAAACTTCAATGTTATTTGGCTCTAAACAGACAGTACATGGTGGCAGACTATCTGACCACTGTGACTGATAGAAAACTGAGGAAAACATTGACTAGGTACAGACTCAGTGAGCACAGTCTGGCTTAGAGACCAGTCATCACAGACAAACCTGGCTGCCCAGAGAGGACAGGCTGTGCTCACTCTGCTCCAGGGGAAAGGTAGAGACAGAGCTGCATTTCCTATTACACTGTGACAAATACTCAGACCTAAGAGAATCTTTCTTTCCCAAAATTATAATTCAATACAAAGAATTTGAAACTATAAAAGATGAAGAAAAAATCTAATATTTTTGGGTGAAAAGCCAACTATGTGTCCACCTGCCACAACCTGAGGGACAGCCAGTGAAAAGTGTAACGTAATATCAATAATATTTCCCATTTAGTTTAGTCTTTCATATCATGTCATGTGTGTTCTCAGTCAGGTTGAGACTGGTCTACTACCATTGCTTTAATGTATAATTATTCTCATTAATATTGTTGTTGTTAATGGTAATCCCATGTCCACTACTACTATTATTACTGCTGTTGGTCCCACCATTTATTTATATATAAATATATGTATATTTTATATAAATAAATAAATAAATATATATATATATTCTATATGTATACTTTGACAATGTAAGTAATAATGAACTTGCCATGTCAATAAAGTCAATTGAATTGAATTGAGAGGTCAGAACAGGATGATGGAGAGAGAGACAGAGAGAGAGGTCAGAACAGAATGACGGAGAGAGAGAGACAGAGGTCAGAACAGGATGACGGAAAGAGAGAGACAGAGAGACAGAGAGAGAGGTCAGAACAGGATGACGGAAAGAGAGAGACAGAGAGACAGAGAGAGAGGTCAGAACAGAATGACGGGGAGAGAGACAGAGATCAGAACAGAATGACGGAGAGAGAGACAGAGGTCAGAACAGAATGACGGAGAGAGAGACAGAGAGAGAGGTCAGAACAGAATGACAGAGAGAGAGAGACAGAGGTCAGAACAGAATGACGGAGAGAGAGAGACAGAGAGACAGAGAGAGAGGTCAGAACAGAATGACGGAGAGAGAGACAGAGAGAGGTCAGAACAGGATGAAGGAGTGAGAGAGAGACAGATTCCCTCAGATTACACAGATCCACAAAGAATTCAAAAACAAACCTGCTTTTGATAAACTCCCATATCTACTGGGTGAAATATGGAGAATCATCCTGTTCTCTTTCTCTCTCTCTCTCTCTCCCTCTCTCTCTCTCTCTTCATCATCCTGTTCTGACCTCTCTCTCTCTCTCCCCCATCATCCTGTTCTGACCTCTCTCTCTGTCAATTCAATTCAAGGCACATTATTGGCATGGGAAACATATGTTAACATTGCCAAAGCAATTGAAGTAGATAATAAACAAAAGTGAAATAAACAATAAAAATGAACAATAAACATTACACTCACAGAAGTTCCAAAATAATAAAGACATTACAAATGTCATATTATGCATATGTACAGTGTTGTAACGATATGCAAATGGTTAAAGTACAAAAGGGAAAATAAATAAACATAAATATGGGTTGAATTTACAATGGTGTTTATCCTTCACTGGTTGACCTTTTCTTGTGGCAACAGGTCACAAAACTTGCTGCTGTGATGGTACATTGTGGTATTTCACCCAATAGATATGGGAGTTTTCGAATTCTTTGTGGATCTGTGGGAAATATGTGTCTCTAATATGGTCATACATTTGGCAGGAGGTTAGAAAGTGCAGCTCAGTTTCCACCGCATTTTGTGGGCAGTGTGCACATAGCCTGTCTTCTATTTAGAGCCAGGTCTGCCTACGGCGGCCTTTCTCAATAGCAAGGCTATGTTCACTGAGTCTGTACATAGTCAAAGCTTTCCTTAAGTTTGGGTCAGTCACAGTGGTCAGGTATTCTGCCACTGTGTACTCTCTGTTTAGGGACAAATACCATTCTAGTTTGCTCTGTTTTTTTGTTAATTCTTTCCAATGTGTCAAGTAACTATATTTTTGTTTTGTCATGATTTGGTTGGGTCTAATTGTGTTGCTGTCCTGGGGCTCTGTGGGGTCTGTTTGTGTTTGTGAACAGAGCCCCAGGACCAGCTTGCTTAGGGGACTCTTCTCCAGGTTCATCTCTCTGTAGGTGATGGCTTTGTTATGGAAGGTTTGGGAATCGCTTCCTTTTAGGTGGTTGTAGAATTTAACGTCTCTTTTCTGGATTTTGATAATTAGTGGGTATCGGCGTAATTCTGCTCTGCATGCATTATTTTGTATTTTACGTTGTACAGGGAGGATATTTTTGCAGAATTCTGCATGCAGAGTTTCAATTTGGTGTTTGTCCCAATTCTTGGTTGGCGAGCGGACCCCAGACCTCACAACCATAAAGCGCAATGGGTTCTATAACGGATTGAAGTATTTTTTGCAAGGTTCTAATTGGTATGTCAAATTTTATATTCCTTTTGATGGCACAGAAGGCCCTTCTTGCCTTGTCTCTAAGCTTGTTCACAGCTTTGTGGAGGTTAACTGTGGCGCTGATGTTTAGACCAAGGTATGTCGTTTTTTGTGTGCTCTAGGGCAACAGTGTCTAGATGGAATTTGTATTTGTGGTCCTGGCAACTGGACCTTTTTTGGAACTTACTGAGATTTACTGTCAGGGCCCAGGTCTGACAGAATCTGCACAGAAGTTCTAGGTGCTGCCGTAGGTCCTCCATGGTTGGGGACAAAAGCCTCAGATCATAAGCAAACAGTAGACATTTGACTTCAGATTTTAGTAAGGTTAGGCCAGGTGCTGCAGACTGTTCTAGTGCCCTCGCCAATTCATTGATATATATATTGAAGACAGTGGGGCTTAAGCTGCATCCCTGTCTCACCCTACGTTCCTGTGAAAATACATGTTTTTTTTGCCAATTTTAACCGCACACTTGTTGTTTGTCTACATTAATTTTATAATGTCCTATGTTTTTCCCCCAACACCACTTTCCATCAATTTGTATAGCAGACCCTCATGCCAAATTGAGTCAAAAGCTTTTTTGAAATCAAAAAAGCATGAGAAGACTTTTCCTTTGTTTTGGTTTGTTTGTTTGTCAATTAGGGTGTGCAGGGTGAATACGTGGTCTGTCGTATGAGAATTTTGATAAAAAGCCAATTTGACATTTGTTCAGTACATTGTTTTCACTGAGGAAATGTATGAGTCTGCTGTTAATGATAATGCAGAGGATTTTCCCACGGTTGCTGTTGACGCATATCCCACAGTAGTTATTGGGGTCAAATTTGTCTCCACTTTTGTGGATTGGGGTGATCAGGCCTTGGTTCCAAATATTAGGGAAGATGCCAGAGCTGAGGATGATGTTAAAGAGTTTTAGTATAGACAATTGGAATTTGTGGTCTGTATATTTTATAATTTAATTGAGGATACCATCAACACCACAGGCCTTTTTGGGTTGGAGGGTTTGTATTTTGTCCTGTAGTTCAATCAATGTAATTGGAGAATCCAGTGGGTTCTGGTAGTCTTTAATAGTTGATTCTAAGATATGTATTTGATCATGTCTATGTTTTTGCTGTTTGATCTTCGTTACCGGGCCACAAAGATTGGAGAAGTGGTTTATCCATACATCTCCATTTTGGATAGATAGTTATTTGTGTTGTTGTTTGTTTTGTGTTTTCCAATTTTCAGAAGTGGTTAGATTCTATGGATTCTTCAATGACAATGAGCTGATTTATGACGTGCTGTTCCTACTTTTTCCGTAGTGTATTTCTGTATTGTTTTAGTGATTCACCACTGTGAAGGCGTAGGCTCAGGTTTTCTGGGTCTCTATGTTTTTGGTTAGATAGGTTTCTCAATTTCTTTCTTAGGTTTTTGCATTCTTCATCAAACCATTTGTCATTGTTGTTAATTATCTCCGGTTTTCTGTTTGAAATTTTTACATTTGATAGGGAAGCTGAGAGGTCAAATATACTGTTAAGATTTTATACTGCCAAGTTTACACCTTCACTATTACAGTGGAATGTTTTGTCTAGGAAGTACTTCCTTCGATCTATGGCATGTCTTAATATTATTCAGTTCCTTTGGCTATGATGCCTCATGATTGAGTATTGCTCTGTTAAAGTAGACTGTGATTTTGCTGTGATCTGATAGGGGTGTCAGTGGGCTGATTGTGAACCCTCAGAGACTCAAGCATTTCACTACACCGGCAATAACATCTGCTAAACATGTGTATGTGACCAATACAATTTGATTTGATTTTGATTTGAGACTCTGGGTTGAAGTCCATGATAAAGTAGTCTATAGTACCACTGCCAAGAGATGAGCTATAGGTGTACATACCATAGGAGTCCCCTCGAAGCCAACCATTGACTATGTACATACCCAGCGTGCGACAGAGCTGCAGGAGTTGTGACCCGTTTCTGTTGGATATGTTGTCATAGTTGTGCCTAGGGGGCATATGGAGGAGGGAATGCTGTCACCTCCAGGTAGGTGTTTGTCCCCCTGTGTGCTGAGGGTGTCAGGTTCTTGTCCGGTTCTGGCATTTAGGTCACCACAGACTAGTACATATCCCTGGGCCTGGAAATGATTGATTTCCCCCTCCAGGATGGAGAAGCTGTCTTCATGAAAATATGGGGATTCTAGTTGGGGGTTTAGGTAGCACACAGGAGGACATTTTTCTCTGTTAAGATCATTTCCTTTTGAATATCTAGTCAAATGTAAAATGTTCCTGTTTTGATTAATTTAATAGAGTGAGGTCTGCTCTATACCAAGATAGCATACCCCCTGAGTCCCTTCCCCTTTTCACACCTGATAGTTTGGTGGATGGGACCAGCTCTCAGTAACCTAGAGGGCAACCAGTGGGTCTGTCTCCTCTATACCAGGTTTCTTATAGGATGACAATGTCTGTATTTCCGATTTCTTTGGTGAAGTCCAGGTTCCTGCTCTTTAGGCCAAAGGCAGATGACCTCAGACCTTGCATATTCCGTGCTGAGATAGTCTCTCTCTCTACCTCTCTCATTCTCTCTCTCTCTCTTTCTCTCTACCTCCCTCTCTCTACTTCTCTCTCTCTTTACCTGTCTCTCTCTACCTCTCTCTCTCAATGTCTCTCATTCTCTCTGTCCCTTTCTCTCTACCCCTCTCTCTCTCTCTACACACCTCTCTCTCTACCTCTCTCTTACTACCTCTCTCTTACTACCTCTCTCTCTCTACCTCTCTACGTCTCTCTTTCTACCTCTCTATGTCTCTCTTTCTACCTCTCTACGTCTCTCTTTCTACCTCTCTATGTCTCTTTTTCTACCTCTACGTCTCTCTCTCTTTCTCTGTACCATGTGATCATTGCTTACATCAACAGCAGACTCCTGAGTTCTGACCAAACTGAGTGTAAAATTATATTTTCTTTTATTTGAGTTCAGTCAATGTTTAATCAACTCAATAGACAGACTATATATGGGATTTTCTTTCTAAAATAAATAAAGTTAAAAAAAAACAGAAAGCAAAGGATAATCAAAACATTAAAATAAAGAGTCTTCATCTGTGTCTGAAACTAAATAGACCCCCAAACTATTTACATTCTTCACAGAGGTTCTTATTGTTCCAAGTTCAACCACAGGTACCATCACAGGAGTATGAATCCAATAACAGGCTACTAACGTTAGCACTTTGAATGTAATGGTATCAATTCAGACAGACAGACAGACAGACAGACAGACAGACAGACAGACAGACAGACAGACAGACAGACAGACAGACAGACAGACAACCATCCAGACAGACAACCATCCAGACAGACAGTCAGACAACCATCCAGACAGACAGACAGACAACCATCCATCCATCCAAACAGACAATCATGCAGACAGTCAGACAGTCAGACAGACAGACAGACAGACAACCATCCAGACAGACAGACAACCATCCAGACAGACAGTCAGCCAACCATCCAGACAGACAGACAACCATCCATCCATCCATCCATCCAAACAGACAGACAGTCAACCATGCAGACAGTCAGACAGTCAGACAGACAGACAACCATCCAGACAGACATACAACCATCCAGACAGACAGAGAGATCACCATCCAGACAGACAACCATCCAGACAGACAGACAGACAGACAGACAGACAGACAGACAGACAGACAGACAGACAGACAACCACCCAGACAGTCAGATAGTCAGACAGACAGGTAGATAAACAGTCAGTCAGTCAGGAGGTAACTCACCCTGCTGCCTGATGACGTGTCATCTGAAAGAAGAAGACAAAACAATGAGTTACACTGCAGAGGAGAAGGAGACAAGGAGACAAGGAAACAAGGAAAATAGCTAGGAGACATGGTCACAGAGTTCATGTGCTCATCACAACTCAATGAAGGGAGTAGAAAACCATAGGAAAAGACAACAGGTCTCATCCAATAGTATGAAAATGTTTACAAACTAAAGACCTGCATGTCAAAACATTGAAATAATATTCTCTTCTCTTTGTAACATGTTAAGATGATGAAGAGGAGGAGGCTGTAGTGTGTCTGATGAAGAGGAGGCTGTAGTGTGTCTGATGAAGAGGAGGCTGTAGTGTGTCTGATGAAGAGGAGGCTGTAGTGTGTCTGATGAAGAGGAGGCTGTAGTGTGTCTGATGAAGAGGAGGCTGTAGTGTGTCTGATGAAGAGGAGGAGGCAGTGTGCGTGTTGTTTTAAACATTCCAAACCTCACAAAGGGAGCTATTTTAAACAGCAGTAAGTCCTCACAATGACGTCGATACAGAGGTATAAGGCTATAGGCTCAAACCCAACAGCAGACCATGACTGTTTACAATTATAAACATACTGTATGTATATGATACCACACACACACACACACACACACACACACACACACACACACACACACACACACACACACACACACACACACACACACACACACACACACACACACACACACACACACACACACTCTCCCTCATACTGAAGCCAGTGAAGATGCTATCCTCTATAAACATTAGGGATGTGCATCTCTCCTTTCATGAACGATTGGATACGGATCCAGATACATGGGCTCTGATACCATAAAGGAACCATACGCTTCAGTTTGAAATGACTCGGTGTGATTCGGGTTGATTAGGAGAACGAATCGATGCATGAACATATTCATTTTTCATTCTGAATGACAATGTGCTGGAACTCAGGAACTGGGCCTCTCTGAGTTGAATCTGTCTGAGATTACTTCTATAAACTGAGTGGCCATCTGTTAATGTGTGTGTGTGTGTGTGTGTGTGTGTGTCAACGTCAAATGGTGTGTGTGTAGGCACCTGAGCTGAGTCACTTGGCAGACTGAGAATCTACCACCTGAGCTGAGCCACTGGGCAGACTGAGAATCTACCACCTGAGCTAAGCCACTTGGCAGACTGAGAATCTACCACCTGAGCTGAGTCACTGGGCAGACTGAAAATCTACCACCTGAGCTGAGCCACTGGGCAGACTGAGAATCTACCACCTGAGCTGAGCCACTGGGCAGACTGAGAATCTACCACCTGAGCTGAGCCACTGGGCAGACTGAGAATCTACCACCTGAGCTGAGCCACTGGGCAGACTGAGAATCTACCACCTGAGCTGAGCCACTGGGCAGACTGAGAATCTACCACCTGAGCTGAGCCACTGGGCAGACTGAGAATCTACCACCTGAGGTGAGCCACTGGGCAGACTGAGAATCTACCACCTGAGCTGAGCCACTGGGCAGACTGAGAATCTACCACCTGAGCTGAGCCACTGGGCAGACTGAGAATCTACCACCTGAGCTGAGTCACTGGGCAGACCGAGAATCTACCACCTGAGCTGAGTCACTGGGCAGACTGAGAATCTACCACCTGAGCTGAGTCACTGGGCAGACTGAGAATCTACCACCTGAGCTGAGTCACTGGGCAGACTGAGAATCTACCACCTGAGCTGAGCCACTGGGCAGACTGAGAATCTACCAGCCCACTAACAGATTAGGGTTGTGGGCAATTTATGATTTCTGTCTGCCCACTATTATATGAAATCACCATGAACAACTGATTAACTTGTCATTTTATCTGAAATCACCATAAAACACTGATTAACTTGTCATTTTATCTGAAATCGCCATAAACAACTGATTAACTTGTCATTTTATCTGAAATCACCATAAAACACTGATTAACTTGTCATTTTATCTGAAATCACCAGAAAACACTGATTAACTTATCATTTTATCTGAAATCACCATAAACAACTGATTAACTTGTCATTTTATCTGAAATCACCATAAACAACTGATTAACTTGTCATTTTATCTGAAATCACCATAAACAACTGATTAACGTCATTTTATCTGAAATCACCATAAACAACTGATTAACATCATTTTATCTGAAATCACCATAAACAACTGATTAACTTGTCATTTTATCTGAAATCACCATAAACAACTGATTAACGTCATTTTATCTGAAATCACCATAAACAGATAAAATGATTAACGTCATTTTATCTGAAATCACCATAAACAACTGATTAATTTGTAATTTTATCTGAAATCACCATAAACAACTGATTAACTTGTCATTTTATCTGAAATCACCATAAACAACTGATTAACATCATTTTATCTGAAATCACCATAAACAACTGATTAACTTGTCATTTTATCTGAAATCGCCATAAACAACTGATTAACATCATTTTATCTGAAATCACCATAAACAACTGATTAACTAGTCATTTTATCTGAAATCACCATAAACAACTGATTAACTTGTCATTTTATCTGAAATCACCATAAACAACTGATTAACTTGTCATTTTATCTGAAATCACCATAAACAACTGATTAACTTGACATTTTATCTGAAATCACCATAAACAACTGATTAACGTATCATTTTGTTGATGAGCTAATATACTATGTCAATATTTATCTCCCATCTCAAAAGCGAATGGGTTAGACAGTTTGGAATTTTACGCTCCAACCAACCATGTGCAGCTTGCAAAAAGGATTTCTGTCCTTTATGAAAACATCTTGTTTATGTAAAATGACCAAATACACTGACTGTTTAAAGGAAAACTACCAAAACTATTTCTTATGAAGAACCTGAACAATCAAAATAAAATCGGAATGATTGAAAACTCCAATCAGCAGTTGGATGTGAGCTACGTCCACTCCGGTAGTCTACACCACTCCGCTAGGCTACGTCCACTCCAGTAGACTACACGACTCCGCTAGGCTACGTCCACTCCGCTAGGCTACACCACTCCGCTAGGCTATGTCCACTCCGCTAGGCTACGTCCACTCCGGTAGCCTACGTCCACTCCGCTAGGCTACGTCCACTCCGCTAGGCTACACCACTCCGCTAGGCTACACCACTCCGCTAGGCTACGTCCACTCCGGTAGACTACACCACTCCGCTAGGCTACGTCCACTCCGGTAGTCTACACCACTCCGCGAGGCTACGTCCACTCCGCGAGGCTACGTCCACTCCGGTAGACTACACGACTCCGCTAGGCTACGTCCACTCCGCTAGGCTACACCACTCCGCTAGGCTATGTCCACTCCGGTAGCCTACGTCCACTCCGCTAGGCTACGTCCACTCCGCTAGGCTACACCACTCCGCTAGGCTACACCACTCCGCTAGGCTACGTCCACTCCGGTAGACTACACCACTCCGCTAGGCTACGTCCACTCCGGTAGTCTACACCACTCCGGTAGGTTACGTCCACTCCGGTACGCTACGTCCATTCCGCTAGGCTATGTCCACTCCGGTAGTCTACACCACTCCGGTAGGTTACGTCCACTCCGGTACGCTACGTCCACTCCGGTACGCTACGTCCATTCCGGTAGGCCACGTCCACTCCGGTAGTCTACACCACTCCGGTAGGTTACGTCCACTCCGGTACGCTACGTCCATTCCGCTAGGCTACGTCCACTCCGCTAGGCTACACCACTCCGGTAGACTATGTCCACTCCGGTAGGCTACGTCCACTCCGGTACGCTACGTCCATTCCGCTAGGCTACGTCCACTCCGCTAGGCTACACCACTCCGGTAGGCTACGTCCACTCCGGTAGCCTATGTCCACTCCGGTAGGCTACGTCCACTCCGGTACGCTACGTCCATTCCGGTAGGCCACGTCCACTCCGGTAGACTACGTCCACTCCGGTAGGCTACGTCCACTCCGGTAGGCCACGTCCACTCCGGTAGCGGTAGGCTACACCACTCCGGTAGGCTACACCACCCCGGTAGGCTACACCACTCCGGTAGGCCACGTCCACTCCGGTAGCGGTAGGCTACACCACTCCGGTAGGCTACACCACTCCGGTAGGCCACGTCCACTCCGGTAGCGGTAGGCTACACCACTCCGGTAGACTACACCACTCCGGTAGGCTACGTCCACTCCGGTAGCGGTAGGCAACACCACTCCGGTAGGCTACACCACTCCGGTAGACTACGTCCACTCCGGTAGGCTACACCACTCCGGTAGGCTGTGTCCACTCCGGGGGGCACAGAGATATCCTATTAGAATAGGGCTATCCTATTAGAACAGAGATATCCTATTAGAACAGAGATATCCTATTAGAACAGGGCTATCCTATTAGAACAGGGCTATCCTACTAGAACAGTGATATCCTACTAGAACATTGCTTTCCTATTAGAACAGAGATATCCTATTAGAACTTGGATATCCTATTAGAACAGAGATATCCTATTAGAACAGGGCTATCCTATTAGAACAGTGATATCCTATTAGAACAGAGATATCCTATTAGAACAGGGCTATCCTATTAGAACAGGGCTATCCTATTAGAACAGAGATATCCTATTAGAACAAAGATATCCTATTAGAACAGGGCTATCCTATTAGAACAGAGATATCCTATTAGAACAGAGATATCCTATTAGAACAGAGATATCCTATTAGAACATGGCTATCCTATTAGAACAGAGATATCCTATTAGAACAGAGATATCCTATTAGAACAGAGATATCATAGACCTACGTCACCAGAAAACGATAACATCCGGTTTTCAGGGATACAGTATATTTAACCTGACTTCGTTTCCCTGAAAAAATGGAAGTGGAAACTCCGCTCAGGCATCTTTTATGCCTGATACGTTAGGTTAACCTCTCGTTGGCGCGAGCAGCTGTGTCTCCCGCTCTGTGCGCACAATTGTTATGTGACAGTCATACGCAGTTACATGCATAAAAGTTTGATAGGCTACTAAACTGAAGGAGAGGACGCATCGAACCAAATTAGAGGTCTTTTCTGGAATAAAACAATACTGAGTAAAAAATAAATAGTGAACCTGACATTGTAACGTTTCAATCGGTTTTCGGACTGATGCATGCTTAATTTGGATCGGTTTGGGCTCCCGTGGACTGATGCACTGGTATCTTAATTAAACACTTCAACAGGGGACTGATCAAATCAAATTTTATTTGTCACATGCGCTGAATACAACAGGTGTAGACGTCACAGTGAAATGCTGAATACAACAGGTGTAGACCTCACAGTGAAATGCTGAATACAACAGGTGTAGACCTCACAGTGAAATGCTGAATACAACAGGTGTAGACCTCACAGTGAAATGCTGAATACAACAGGTGTAGACCTCACAGTGAAATGCTGAATACAACAGGTGTAGACCTTACAGTGAAATGCTGAATACAACAGGTGTAGACCTCACAGTGAAATGCTGAATACAAGCCCTTAACCAACAATACAGTTACGAAAAATACCTCAAAAAGTGTAGCAGCATCGTAAGGGGGGGGGGGGGGGGGGGGCAATGCAAATTGTCTGGGTGGCCATTTGACTAGATGTTCAGGAGTCTTATGGCTTGGGGGTAGAAGCTGTTTAGAAGCCTCTTGGACCTAGACTTGGCGCTCCGGTACCACTTGCCGTGCGGTAGCAGAGAAAACAGTCTATGACTAGGGTGGCTGGAGTCTTTGACAATTTCTAGGGCCTTCCTCTGATACCGCCTGATATAGAGGTCCTGGATGGCAGGAAGCTTGGCCCCAGTGATGTAATGGGCTGTACACACTACTGTCACGTCCTGACCAGCAGGTGGAGTAGGTGTATAAGTTTTGGTCAGGCCGTGGCAGAAGAAGTTGTGTTTTCTATGTTCTGTCTAGGTTGGGTGTTTCTATGTAGAGTTAATTGGGGTGGACTTCCAATTGAAGGCAGCTGTGTGGAGTTGCCTTTGATTGGAAGTCCTATATTAGTTGGGTGTGTTTGTGGGGAATTGTTTGTGAGCACTGCGTTATTGAGCCTGCTACACTGTTGTGAGTATCATTTATTGTTTTGTTTTTCCTGTGGATGCTTTTTGTTTTTTTCCCATTAAAATAATGAGCATCCACAACTCTGCTGCATTTTGGTCCTCCTCTCTGCAACACCACGACATAATTCGTGACAGAATTCCCCACCAAACCAGGACCAAGCAGCAGAGAGAGGAGCGGCACGCTCAGTATATGGACTATGGGGAAAGATGGACTTGGGAGGAGATTTTGGATGGGGCTGGACCTTGGCATCAGGCTGGGGAATACCGTCGCCCACGGGAAGAGATCGAGGAAGCGAAGGCTGAGAGGCGGCGGTTTGAAGCCATGGCGAGGAAGCCGGAGAGGCACCCCCAAGATTTTTTTTGGGGGGGGGGCACACGAGTAGTTTGGCTAGGTCTAGGAAGAACCATAAGCCAGCTACCTGTGAGTACATGGAGGAGCGTAGGAGGTGGAGAGTGCCGTGTATCGCTGAGGTGCGCAATATCTCGCCTATACGCACGCACAGCCAAGTCCGCCTTGCACCAGCACCCCACTCGTGCAGGGCTACTAGTCTCATCCAGCCAGGACGGGCTGTGCAGGCGGTGCGATCACGGCCACCTGCGCGCCTCCATGGCCCAGTCTTTCTGGTTCCTGCCTCTCGTGCTTTCTCGGAAGTGAGTACCTCCGGGCGGGCACGTCCAGTACCAGCTCCACGCACAAGGCTTCTAGTGTGGAGTAGGTGTATAAGTTTTGGTCAGGGCGTGGCAGAAGAAGTTGTGTTTTCTATGTTCTGTCTAGGTTGGGTGTTTCTATGTAGAGTTAATTGGGGTGGACTTCCAATTGAAGGCAGCTGTGTGGTGTTGCCTTTGATTGGAAGTCCTATATTAGTTGGGTGTGTTTGTCTGTGTTTGTGGGGAATTGTTTGTGAGCATTGAGCCTGCTACACTGTTGTGAGTATCATTTATTGTTTTGTTTTTCCTGTGGATGCTTGTCGTTTTTTCCCATTAAAATAATGAGTATCCACAACTCTGCTGCATTTTGGTCCTCTCTGCAACACTACGACATAATTCGTGACAACTACCCTCTGTAGGGATAGGGTTAAGTTCAAGGTGAAGGTTTGGGACAGGGTCAGAACATCCCAATCAGAACATCCCAATCAGAACATCCCAATCAGAACATCCCAATCAGAACATCCCAATCAGAACATCCCAATTAGAATGTCAACTAAAATATTTCACAGCATAATCCTACCAATTGCTCTTTACAGAAGTGAGTTTTAGGGGCCAGTCAATAACCTGGACTTTAAAATGTGGAACAAACATCCAATTGAAGTCTGACATGCAGAATTACACCAACTAATTACACCAAAGAAGTACACCAACTAATGCATTTAGGGCAGAATTAGGCTGCTTTCCAGTGGTAATGAAAATCCAAAAAACATTAAAATGTTGGCTACACCTAAATTCAAGTCCAAATGTAAGTCTCTAATTTAAAGCACTTCAAACCCAAGAGCTGAGCCCAGAAACGAGCCCTCTCAGTCAGCTGGTGTTGGAACTCACCAACCAAGCTGACACCAGTACTGCTTCAAAAGAAAGAATTCAAATAAACAAACCTGGCAGAGACAGATCCTTACCAAGTACAGGCTGAGTGACCACCGATTGGCAATAGAAACCGGCAGACATAAAAAGACATGGCTACCCAAAGAGGAGCGTGTATGTGGTCACTGCACGACAGGGGAGGTAGAGACAGAGATGCACTTTCTCCTCTACTGTCAGAAATATTCCTCACCAAGAGATACATTATTCACAAAAATTACTACATTTATTCAAAATGTTATCTTATTGAACACAGAGGAAATACGTATTTGCCTGCCATAGCCTGAGAGACAATGAATAATAAAATATGCATAGCAAGCAGTAACTTAGTTATTATTAGTATTATTGTTATTATTATAATGATTATTGTTGTGATTATTATTCCAAATAGTAGTGGTAGGGGTAGTAGGGGTAATGGTAACGGTGTAGTTTAACGATGTTGGTGATAGTGGTGGTATTGCAGTAGTAATGATGATGGTAGTTGTAGTACTTATGTAATGGTGAGGATGACAATTATACGTTCATTTTAGTATGTAGTAGGTAGAGATATTACAGGTAGAAATGCTACTAGTGGTAATGGTAGAGATATTAGAGGTATAAATGATACTAGTGGTAATGGTAGAGATATTAAAGGTAGAAATGATACTAGTGGTAATGGTAGTAGAGATATTACAGGTAGAAATGCTACTAGTGGTAATGGTAGTAGAGATATTAGAGGTATAAATGATACTAGTGGTAATGGTAGAGATATTAGAGGTATAAATGATACTAGTGGTAATGGTAGTAGATATATTAGAGGTATAAATGATACTAGTGGTAATGGTAGAGATATTAGAGGTATAAATGCTACGAGTGGTAATGGTAGAGATATTAAAGGTATAAATGATACTAGTGGTAATGGTAGAGATATTAGCGGTATAAATGCTAATAGTGGTAATGGTAGAGATATTAAAGGTATAAATGATACTAGTGGTAATGGTAGTAGAGCTATTAAAGGTATAAATGATACTGGTGGTAATGGTAGAGATATTAGAGGTATAAATGCTACTAGTGGTAATGGTAGTAGAGATATTAGAGGTATACATGATACTAGTGGTAATGGTAGTAGAGATATTAAAGGTAGAAATGATACTAGTGGTAATGGTAGAGATATTAAAGGTATAAATGATACTAGTGGTAATGGTAGAGATATTAGAGGTATAAATGCTACGAGTGGTAATGGTAGAGATATTAGAGGTATAAATGATACTAGTGGTAATGGTAGAGATATTAGAGGTATAAATGCTACTAGTGGTAATGGTAGTAGAGATATTAGAGGTATACATGATACTAGTGGTAATGGTAGTAGAGATATTAAAGGTAGAAATGATACTAGTGGTAATGGTAGAGATATTAAAGGTATAAATGATACTAGTGGTAATGGTAGAGATATTAGAGGTATAAATGCTACGAGTGGAAATGGTAGAGATATTAGAGGTATAAATGATACTAGTGGAAATGGTAGAGATATTAGAGGTATAAATGCTAATAGTGGTAATGGTAGAGATATTAAAGGTATAAATGATACTAGTGGTAATGGTAGTAGAGATATTAAAGGTATAAATGATACTGGTGGTAATGGTAGAGATATTAAAGGTAGAAATGATACTAGTGGTAATGGTAGTAGAGATATTAGAGGTATAAATGATACTAGTGGTAATGGTAGCAGAGATATTAAAGGTAGAAATGATACTAGTGGTAATGGTAGAGATATTAAAGGTAGAAATTATACTAGTGGTAATGGTAGAGATATTAGAGGTATAAATGATACTAGTGGTAATGGTAGAGATATTAGAGGTATAAATGATACTAGTGGTAATGGTAGAGATATTAGAGGTATAAATGATACTAGTGGTAATGGTAGAGATATTAGAGGTATAAATGATACTAGTGGTAATGGTAGTAGAGATATTAAAGGTAGAAATTATACTAGTGGTAATGGTAGAGAAATTAAAGGTAGAAATGATAGTAGTGGTAATGGTAGTAGAGATATTAAAGGTAGAAATGATACTAGTGGTAATGGTAGAGATATTAAAGGTAGAAATTATACTAGTGGTAATGGTAGAGATATTAAAGGTAGAAATGATACTAGTGGTAATGGTAGAGATATTAAAGGTAGAAATGATACTAGTGGTAATGGTAGAGATATTAAAGGTAGAAATGCTACTAGTGGTAATGGTAGTAGAGATATTAAAGGTATAAATGATACTGGTGGTAATGGTAGAGATATTAGAGGTATAAATGATACTAGTGGTAATGGTAGAGATATTAAAGGTAGAAATGATACTAGTGGTAATGGTAGAGATATTAGAGGTATAAATGCTACTAGTGGTAATGGTAGTAGAGATATTAGAGGTATACATGATACTAGTGGTAATGGTAGTAGAGATATTAAAGGTAGAAATGATACTAGTGGTAATGGTAGAGATATTAAAGGTAGAAATGATACTAGTGGTAATGGTTGTAGAGATATTAGAGGTAGAAATTATACTAGTGGTAATGGTAGAGATATTAAAGGTAGAAATGATACTAGGGGTAATGGTAGAGATATTAAAGGTAGAAATGATACTAGTGGTAATGGTAGAGATATTAAAGGTAGAAATGATAGTAGTGGTAATGGTAGTAGAGATATTAGAGGTATAAAATCTACTATTGGTAATGGTAGTAGAGATATTAAAGGTAGAAATGATACTAGTGGTAATGGTACTAGAGATATTAGAGGTATAAATGATAGTAGTGGTAATGGTAGTAGAGATATTAAAGGTAGAAATGATACTAGTGGTAATGGTAGAGATATTAAAGGTAGAAATGATACTAGTGGTAATGGTAGAGATATTAAAGGTAGAAATGATACTAGTGGTAATGGTAGTAGAGATATTAAAGGTAGAAATGATACTAGTGGTAATGGTAGAGATATTAAAGGTATAAATGATACTAGTGGTAATAGTAGAGATATTAAAGGTAGAAATTATACTAGTGGTAATGGTAGTAGAGATATTAAAGGTAGAAATGATACTAGTGGTAATGGTAGAGATATTAAAGGTATAAATGATACTAGTGGTAATAGTAGAGATATTAAAGGTAGAAATGATACTAGTGGTAATGGTAGTAGAGATATTAAAGGTAGAAATGATACTAGTGGTAATGGTAGTAGAGATATTAAAGGTAGAAATGATACTAGTGGTAATGGTAGTAGTAGAGATATTAAAGGTAGAAATGATACTAGTGGTAATATTATTTTCCTTCATTATTTTATTACAATGTATATTGTATACATTGCTGTTTTAGTAATATTGACTATTTGGCCCTAAACAGAGAGTATACAGTGGCAGAATACCTGACCACTGTCACTGACCCAAACTTAAGGAAAGCTTTAACTACTATGCACAGACTCCGTGAGCATAGCCTTGCTATTGAGAAAGTCCACTGTAGGCAGACCTGGCTCTCAAGAGAAGACAGGCTATGTGCACACTGCCCACATGAGGTGGAAACGGAGCTGCACTTCCTAACCTCCTGCCAAATGTATGACCATATTAGAGACACATATTTCCCTCGGATTACACAGACCCACAAAGAATTAAAAAACAAACCCAATTTTGATAAACTCCCATATCTACTGGGTGAAATACCACAGTGTGCCATCACAGCAGCAATATTTGTGACAAGAAAAGGGCAACCAGTGAAGAACAAAAAACGTGGTAAATACAACACATATGTATGTTTATTTATTTTCCCTTTTGTACTTTAACTATTTGCACATAACATGACATTTTAAATGTCTTTTTTCTTTTAGAATTTTTGTGAGTGTAAGGTTTAATGTACATTTTTATTGTTTATTTTACTTTTGTTTATTATCTACTTCACTTTCTTTGACAATGTTAACATGTTTCCAATGCCAATAAAGCCCTTAAATTAAAATTGAAATTGAGAGACAGAGAGAGAGAAAAAGAGACAGAGACAGAGTGAGAGAGACAGAAAGAGAGAGAGAGAGACAGAGAGAGAGAGAGAGAGAGACAGAGAGAGAGACAGAGAGAGAGACAGAGAGAGAGAGAGAGAGAGAGAGGGAGAGAGAGAGGGAGAGAGAGAGGGAGAGAGAGAGAGACAGAGAGAGAGAGGGAGAGAGACAGAGAGAGGGTGTACTTCGTCATACGTCTGGCAAACATAACAGCCCTGGCCCTGCATCCTCTGACCAACTCCCCTCCAGGACAGAACACCTTCCTGACTACACTTCCCAGAATGCACTATAATAAGGAAAAGGACACAATGACCTGCTTGTTTTTCTGGGGAGTGTGTGTGCGTGTGTGTGTGTGTGTGTGTGTGTGTGTGTGTGTGTGTGTGTGTGTGTGGGCCTAGATTACAGACTTGCTGACGTCAACAACAGAGAAAGGCTTCCTCTCAATGTAGAACAGCTGGAGCTGATCAAACCCATTTTTATACATTTTGAAGTGCTGATCTAGGATCAGAGTTGCCTTTTAAATCATAACGATTAAGATTTTATGAGTGGACATGACAGTGGGGACCTGATCCTAGATCAGCACTTCCCCCCCAAAAAGATATTACTGTATTGAGACGTGCATTTAAATTCCACAAAACCAAGAGTGTTACTTAGAAAACCTACAGAGTGTTTTGAACAGCCAATTAAACATGGTAGGTAAGTGGATTCAAACACATTTCCCTTCGATGCTAACAGTATCAACATAGCAAACACAGCCATTCAAATATAGGGTGTTTCCCAAACGACAACCTATTCAGGTCCAAAGTAGTGCACAATATAGGGAATAGGGTGCCAAAACACAGCAGCTGCACTACAAACAAAGAATGATTATTTGTTGTAGACAGGTTGAGATTTCTCTGACCCAGAGTGACCACAAAGGTACAGAGTCTTGTGAGGTGTGTGTGTGTTTGTTCTCGATATGAACCAGGCTCTGAGCATAGCCTATTGTCCATAAAAGATAGTTCCTACACAGCCCTTAAAGAGACCCTGCCATGCCTTAACCTACCATACCTTACCCTACCCTACCCTACCCTGCCCTGCCCTACTCTTCCTTACCCTGCCCTACCTTACCCTGTTCTGCCCTACCTTACCCTGCTCCCTACCTTACCCTACTCCCACCTTACCCTGCTCTGCCCTACCTTACCCTGCTCCCTACCTTACCCTGCTCTGCTCTACCTTACCCTGCTCCCTACCTTACCCTGCTCTGCCCTACCTTACCCTGCTCTGCCCTACCTTACCCTGCTCCCTACCTTACCCTGCTCTGCCCTACCTTACCCTGCTCCCTACCTTACCCTGCTCTGCCCTACCTTACCCTGCTCTGCCCTACCTTACCCTGCTCCCACCTTACCCTGCTCTGCCCCACCTTACCCTGCTCTGCCCTACCTTACCCTGCTCTGCCCTACCTTACCCTGCTCCCTACCTTACCCTGCTCTGCCCTACCTTACCCTGCTCCCTACCTTACCCTGCTCTGCCCTACCTTACCCTGCTCTGCCCTACCTTACCCTGCTCCGCCCTACCTTACCCTGCTCTGCCCTACCTTACCCTGCTCTGCCCTACCTTACCCTGCTCCCACCTTACCCTGCTCTGCCCTACCTTACCCTGCTCCATACCTTACCCTGCTCTGTCCTACCTTACCCTGCTCCCTACCTTACCCTGCTCCCTACCTTACCCTGCTCCCTACCTTACCCTGCTCTGACCTACCTTACCCTGCTCTGCCCTACCTTACCCTGCTCCCACCTTACCCTGCTCTGCTCTGCCCTACCTTACCCTGCTCCCTACCTTACCCTGCTCCCTACCTTACCCTGCTCTGCCCTACCTTACCCTGCTCCCTACCTTACCCTGCTCTGCCCTACCTTACCCTGCTCTGCCCCACCTTACCCTGCTCTGCCCTACCTTACCCTGCTCTGCCCTACCTTACCCTGCCCTACCGTACTGTACCCTGCCCTACCTTACCCTACCGTACCCTGTCCTGCCCTACCTTACCCTACCTTAAGGTGTCAGCATGCTTCAGTTTGGCTGGCACCTAGCTGACCTCGGTTAGCCGAACCAAAGGAGTGTGCTCGCATACTCCCTTAAAAGACCTTCTCTTGAAAAACAAGATAAAAAGAGACAATTGTACTGTTTGTCCCTTTTGAGATGCCGTAGCCAGTAGACACTTCATCAGTAGTCAGAGTAAATCTATCCTTCATTTTGACGTTTTTTTGCCGAGGAGATCTTAGTTGCACAATTTTGCATCTGACTAGGATGTTTGGTGCAGTATTCCGACTAGGATGTTTGGTGCAGTATTCTGACTAGGATGTTCAGTGCAGTATTCCGTCTAGGATGTTCAGTGCAGTATTCCGTCTAGGATGTTCGGTGCTGTATTCCGTCTAGGATGTTCGGTGCTGTATTCCGACTAGGATGTTTGGTGAAAAGGCCCTATCCTACCTTACCCTGCCCTGTATACATTTCCCTGCCATATCTAACCCTACTCTGCCCTACCTAACCCTACCCTGCCCAGAAACAGAAAGGTTTCAGAGCAAGGCTTCAATCGCAGAGGGACATCAGGGAATGCGGTGTCTTTGTTTTTACTGAGACGTGGCTTATGGACGATACACTCCATTTAACCAGATGATTTCTACATATTCCAAAATGGATCGAACAACAGCTTCTGGTAAGAGACAGGGGAAGGGGGTATGCGAGCTCCTGTTCACCCAGCCTGGAGATTCTGATGCTAAAATCCAACTCCACTACAGTATATGCCCGAGGGAATTCACATAATGTTATTATCACTCTGTGTACATACCGCCACAAGCAAACACCAAGGCTGCACTCAGCGAACTGTAAGAGCCAGCAAGAATCCTCTCACCCGGAAGCAGTCTTTATTGTCACGGGTGACTTTAACAAAGCACATCTAAAACAATTTTTTCCCAAAATATTACCAACATGTATCCTGCCCCACAAGAGGATCTGCAGTGCTTGACAATGTATACACAAACATACGTTACAAGTACAAAGCCATCTCCCGCCCCTACTTGAGCCAATCAGATCATGTCTCTCTGTTCCTACTTCCCGCCTACAAGCAACAACTCAAGAGGGAGCCACCAACACATAGGATAGTAAGGACCTGAACAGAGCAGGCAGACTCAATGCTGCAGGACTGTTTTAAGAATACTGATTGGAATATGTTCAAAGAGTCATCCACCCAGGACTCATCCACCTATTTTGCCAAACTCCGATTTACTATAAGAAAAATGTGATTACCTTTGCTGTTCTTCGTCAGAATGCACTCCCAGGACTTCTACTTCAATAACAAATGTTGGTTTGGTTCCAAATAATCCATAGTTATGTTCAAATATCCTCTGTTTTGTTCGTGCGTTCAAGACACTATCCGAAGGGTGACGAAGGGTGACTCGCCCGACGCGTTTCGTGACAGAAATATTCGAAATATTCCATTACCGTACTTCGAAGCATGTCAACCGCTGTTTAAAATACATTTTATGCGATTTTTCTCGTAAAAAAGCGATAATATTCCGACCGGGAAACCCTGTTTACGTTCAAAGACAGAGAAAATAAAACAAGGTGTCGCCTCGTGCACGCGCCTCAGTCTCATTGTTCTCTGATCGACCATTATCCAAATGCGCTACTTTTTTTCAGCCAGGGCCTGCAAAGACATCATTCAGCAGTTTGTTGCCTTCTGAGAGCCTATGGGAGCCGTAGGAAGTGTCACGTTACAGCAGAGATCCTCAGTTTTCAATAAAGAGTGTGTAGAAGCCCAAGAAATGGTCAGAGAGGGCGCTTCCTGTAAGGAATCTTTTCAGGTTTTTGCCTGCCATATGAGTTCTGTTATACTCACAGACACCATTCAAACAGTTTTAGAAAGTTTAAGGTATTTTCTATCGAAAGCCAATACTTATATGCATATTCTAGTTTCTGGGCAGTAGTAATAACCAGATTAAATCGGGTACGTTTTTTATCCGGCCGTGCAAATACTGCCCCCTACCCTAGAGAGGTTAAACATCTCCAATCCAAAATTAAATCTAGAATCGTCTTCCTATTTCGCAACAGAGCATCCTTCACTCATGCTGCCAAACATACCCTCGTAAAACTGACATTCCTACCGATCCTCAACTTCGGCGATGCCATTTATAAAATAGCCTCCAACACTCTACTCAACAAATTGGATGCAGTCTATCACAGTACCATCCATTTTGTCACCAAAGCACCATATACTACCCACCACTGCGACTTGTATGCTCTCGTTGGCTGGCCGTTGCTTCATACTCGTCGCTAAACCCACTGGCTCCAGGTCATCTACAAGTCTTTGCTAGGTAAAGCCCCGCCTTATCTCAGCTCACTGGTCACCATAGTAGCACCCACGCGTAGCATGCGCTCCAGCAGGTACAGTGGGGGGAAAAAGTATTTGATCCCCTGCTGATTTTGTACGTTTGCCCACTGACAAAGAAAGGATCACTCTATAATTTTAATGGTAGGTTTATTTGAACAGTGAGAGACAGAATAACAACAGAAATATCCAGAAAAAACGCATGTCAAAAATGTTATAAATTGATTTGCATTTTAATGAGGGAAATAAGTATTTGACCCCCTCTCAATCAGAAAGATTTCTGTCTCCCAGGTGTCTTTTATACAGGTAACGAGCTGAGATTAGGAGCACACTCTTAAAGGGAGTGCTCCTAACCGCAGCTTGTTACCTGTAAAAAAGACACCTGTCTACAGAAGCAATCAATCAGATTCCAAACTCTCCACCATGGCCAAGACAAAAGAGCTCTCCAAGGATGTCAGGGACAAGATTGTAGACCTACACAAGGCTGGAATGGGCTACAAGACCATCGCCAAGCAGCTTGGTGAGAAGGTGACAACATTTGGTGCGATTATTCGCAAATGGAAGAAACACAAAAGAACTGTCAATATCCCTCGGCCTGGGACTCCATGCAAGATCTCACCTCGTGGAGTTGCAATGATCATGAGAACGGTGAGGAATCAGCCCAGAACTACACGGGAGGATCTTGTCAATGATCTCAAGGCAGCTGGGACCATAGTCACCAAGAAAACAATTGGTAACACACTACGCCATGAAGGACTGAAATCCTGCAGCGCCCGCAAGGTCCCCCTGCTCAAGAATACATATACATGCCCGTCTGAAGTTCGCCAATGAACATCTGAATGACTCAGAGGACAACTGGTGAAAGTGTTGTGGTCAGATGAGACCAAAATGGAGCTCTTTGACATCAACTCAACTCGCCGTGTTTGGAGGAGGAGGAATGCTGCCTATGACCCCAAGAACACCATCTCCACCGTCAAACATGGAGGTGGAAACATAATGCTTTGGGGGTGTTTTTCTGCTAAGGGGACAGGACAACTTCACCGCATCAAAGGGACGATGGATGGGGCCTTGTACCGTCAAATCTTGGGTGAAAACCTCCTTCCCTCAGCCAGGGCATTGAAAATGGGTCGTGGATGGGTATTCCAGCATGACAATGACACAAAACACACGGCCAAGGCAACAAAGGAGTGGCTCAAGAAGAAGCACATTAAGGTCCTGGAGTGGCCTAGCCAGTCTCCAGACCATAATCTCATAGAAAATCTGTGGAGGGAGCTGAAGGTTCGAGTTGCCAAACGTCAGCCTCGAAACCTTAATGACTTGGAGAAGATCTGCAGAGGAGTGGGACAAAATCCCTCCTGAGATGTGTGCAAACCTGGTGGCCAACTACAAGAAACATCTGACCTCTGTGATTGCCAACACTGGTTTTGCCACCAAGTACTAAGTCATGTTTTGCACAGGGGTCAAATACTTATTTCCCTCATTAAAATGCAAATAATTTTATAACGTTTTTGACATGCGTTTTTCTGGATTTTTTTGTTGTTATTCTGTCTCTCACTGTTCAAATAAACCTACTATTAAATTTGTAGACTGATCATTTCTTTGTCAGTGGGCAAACGTACAAAATCAGCAGAGGATCAAATACTTTTCCCCCCCACTATATATCTCACTGGTCACCCCCAAAGCCAATTCCTCCTTTCGCTGCCTTTCCTTCCAGTTCTCTGCTGCCAATGACTGGAACGAACTGCAAAAATCACTGAACCTGGAGACACATATCTCCCTCACTAGCTTTAACTTGTTATGGATAGGGGGCAGTATTTTCACGGCCGGATAAAAAAACGTACCCGATTTAATCTGGTTATTACTCCTGCCCAGAAACTAGAATATGCATATAATTAGTAGCTTTGGATAGAAAACACTCCAAAGTTTCTAAAACTGTTTGAATGGTGTCTGTGAGTATAACAGAACTCAAATGGCAGGCCAAAACCTGAGAAGATTCTGTACAGGAAGTACCCTGTCTGACCATTTCTTGGCCTTCTTTGTCACCTCTATCCAAAACAGAGGATCTCTGCAATAACGTGACACTTTCTAAGGCTCCCATAGGCTCTCAGAAGGCGCCAGAACGTTGAATGATGACTTTGCAGTCCATGGCTGAAAAACAGTAGCGCATTTGGATAGTGGTCGATCTGAGAACAATGAGACGGGTGCCCGCGCATGCACGTGAAGAGTCCATTTTAGATTTTCAGTCTTTGAACGAAAACAACGACTCCCGGTCCGAATATTATCGCTATTTTACGAGAGAAATCGCATAAAAATTGATTTTAAACAGCGTTTGACATGCTTCGAAGTACGGTAATGGAATATTTTGAATTTTTTTGTCACGATACGCGTCCGCACGTCACCCTTCGTTACCCTTCGGATAGTGTCTTGAACGCACGAACAAAACGCCGCTATTTGGATACAACTATGGATTATTTGGAACCAAACCAACATTTGTTGTTGAAGTAGAAGTCCTGGGAGTGCATTCTGAGGAAGAACAGCAAAACTAATCCAATTTTTCTTATAGTAAATCTGAGTTTGCTGGGTACCAAACTTGGTGGGTGTCAAAATAGCTAGCCTGTGATGGCCGGGCTATCTACTCAGAATATTGCAAAATGTGCTTTCACCGAAAAGCTATTTTAAAATCGGACACCGCGATTGCATAAAGGAGTTCTGTATCTATAATTCTTAAAATAATTATGTTTTTTGTGAACGTTTATCGTGAGTAATTTAGTAAATTCACCGGAAGTGTTCGGTGGGAATGCTAGTTCTGAACGTCACATGCTAATGTAAAAAGCTGGTTTTTGATATAAATATGAACTTGATTGAACAAAACATGCATGTATTGTATAACATAATGTCCTAGGAGTGTCATCTGATGAAGATCATCAAAGGTTAGTGCTGCATTTAGCTGTGGTTTTGGTTTTTTGTGACATTATATGCTAGCTTGAAAAATGGGTGTCTGATTATTTCTGGCTGGGTACTCTCCTGACATAATCTAATGTTTTGCTTTCATTGTAAAGCCTTTTTGAAATCGGACAGTGTGGTTAGATAAAGGAGAGTCTTGTCTTTAAAATGGTGTAAAATAGTCATATGTTTGAAAAATTGAAGTTTTTGGATTTTTGAGGAGTTTGTATTTCGCGCCACGCCCTATCATTGGATATTGGAGCGGTGTTCTGCTAGCGGAACGTCTAGATGTAAGAGTTTAAGCGCCAGCTGTCAGACCAGCTCACAGATCACTGCACCTGTATATAGCCCATCTGTAAATAGCCCATCCAACTACCTCATCCCCATACTGTATGTATTTATTTATCTTGCTCCTTTGCACCCCAGTATCTCTACTTGCACATTCATCTTCTGCACATCTACCATTCCAGTGTTTAATTGCTATATTGTAATTACTTCGCCACTATGGCCGATTTATTGCCTTACCTCCCTTATCTTACCTCATTTGCACACAATGTATATAGACTTTTCTTTTTATGGTATTATTGACTGTGTCATGACGTTGCCCTCTTTGGGTACAGCGAGCACAGTTGACCCACCTCCCTCTGCACCAGCCCTTTTCTATGCACCATCCCCCGACCTCTATACTCCTGACACCAGGCTCTGTAAGAAGTAAATTCCTATGAGGAGATTCTCTCCTCATGGCCACAGTATAGAGACAGAGTGAGTTTTCATAGACCACACTAAGGAATTTCTTCTACCTCACAGAACTTGACAACCGAACAATATTCAGGTTCTGGAGAAGGTATAAAAGATCGGTGAAGAATCCAGCTATGAACTGGTCCGTTTGGTACAATTTTGTGAAACTCATGAGAGACAATACGGCCATATTACCATAATCATGTTTATACAATAGCCTCAGCTATGAGACTTACATCTAAATGGCTGTATAAAATGAATGAATAAGGATGGAACTGTTTGTGAAATTGTGTAATGTGATTTTGGACTGTTTAATGAAGGAAACTCGAATTCCCTTTGGAGTCTAACTAAATCAGAGGACCGCCCATGAGCACAGTTATGGTCTGGCGTCATGGGACAGGCCCTTTTCTGCTCTTCCGAATAAAACCCCCACCTAGGTTTTCTATCACCAGACCGAGCTTACCTCGATAACGAGAGGGCCAAGGTTTGACCATGCATTCCTCTTGCTGAACTTTTAACGTGGTTAAACTCGTGGTTAAACTCTTAGACTATCGATACCGACAGAATAAGAACAAGTCTTTGATATTAATTACTAGTCTGCAGCTAGGAATTCGGTATCATTGAATGCGAAGACCGACAACCGCTGAAACATCTGTCCTATAACGACATGAATGAATGTCACTCTGAACTACCCATTCTAACCACGACAGAGAGAGAGAGGGCGGACAGACTCTCCAACAGAAACAAACTTTTCAACAGAGATCCCGACGACACACTGAGCGTAAATATATATATTGATTGCAATTGTTCCCGAATGAGTGAGCGTTCATGTGCAAAGGATTAGCATTTAAATTGTTATAATTATCAACTCTGTAGTGCCTTCTCAGTTGACCGCCCACTCCCCTTTTGTCTAACAAGCCGCCATGCCGGTTTAGCCCACTAGGGCACATTCCCCTATGATTTCCTTGTAACCATATCTACTGTTTGTTATGCATTTCTGTGAATTACTTAGTTAGTAAATAAATGATTTTAAGACAATTGATGTATGGATGACTCATAGTGAAGACTGGGTTCATGCAGATAACCAACAATTTACGACGTTTGGAATTAGACTGACGTGAGGTAAAGAATACGTCATTTATCAGAAGACTAATTGATCAGATATTAAAATATCTGAAAGTTATATTAGGAAAATTATAACTTTGTAATCTGAATATTTTCCTTGGTGCCCCGACTTCCTAGTTAATTATAGTTACACAGTTAATCAGTTTAATCGCGTAACAATAATTACAGAGTTATTTCATAAATGAGTCTTCAGTTTTAATGATGCCAAAGACACGACAACTGTATGTTTGTTTATTCCATGTGTAACTCTGTGTTGTTGTTTGTGTTGCACTGCTTTGCTTTGCTTTATCTTGGCCATGTCACAGTTGTAAATGAGAACTTGTTCTCAACTAGCCTACCTGGTTAAATAAAGGTGAAATATAAAAATCAACATTGAGGAATATACACAACATGACCAAAAGTATGTGGACATCTGCTCGTTGAACATCTCATTCCAAAATCATGGGCATTAATAACAGCCTCCACTCTTCTGGGAAGGCTTTCCACTAGATGTTGGAACATTGCTGCGAGGACTTGTTTCCATTCAGCTACAAGAGCATTAGTGAGGTTGGGCACTGATGTTGGGCGATTAGGCCTGGCTCGCTGTCGGCGTTCCAATTCATCCTAAAGATGTTTGATGAGGTTGAGGTCAGGGCTGTAGCGTTAAGCTATCCCTTCACTGGAACTAAGGGGCCTAGCCCTAACTATGAAAAACAGCCCCAGACCATGTATCCTCCTCTACCAAACTTTACAGTTGGCACTATGCATTGGCCAGGTAGCGTTCTCCTGGCATCCGCCAAACCCAGATTTGTTTGTCAGACTGCCAGATGGTGTAGCTTGATTCATCACTCCAGAGAACGCGTTTCCACTGCTGCAAAGTCCAATGGCGACGAGCGTTACACCATTCCAGCAGACGCTCGGCATTGTGCATGGTGATCATAGGTTTGTGTGCGGCTACTCAGCCATGGAAACACATTTCATGAAGCTCCCGATGAACAGTTCTTGTGCTGATGTTGCTTCCAGAGGAAGTTTGGAACTTGATAGTGAGTGTTGCAACCGAGGACAGACGGTTGTATGAACTGACTTGTTAGAAAGGTGGCATCCCATGACGCTGCCACGTTGAAATTCACTAAGCTCTTCAGTAAGGCCATTCTACTGCCACTGATTGTCTATGGAGATCACATGGCTGTGTGCTCGATTTTACACACCAGTCAGCAACAGGTTTGGCTGAAACAGCCAAAGTCACTAATTTGAAGGGGTGTCCACATACTTTTAAATATATAGTGTACATCGTCAGTCACAGGCTTCATTAGATGACGTTGTACCCACAATAACAAACCAAAAACCCTGGGTGAACGGAGAATTCAATGTCAGCAGAACGAACCCTGATGACTCGGTGGTGCGAACACGGCAAGCAGGTACGAGCTCCGCAAATACATTAGGGACTCAAAAAGACAACACAGACACAAACTTGAATTGATGTCCGACAACTCAGACTCGCTTTGCATGTGGCAAGGACTACAAAGAAAAATCCAGCTGTGTGTTGCTCACGGAAGCCTCCCACCCAGATGAACTTAACACATTTTATACTCACTTCGAGGCAGACAATACCAAGCCATCCAGGAAGACTCTCGCTGCTCCGGACGACCAGGTGTTTTTGCTCTCCGAGGCAGACGTGAGGATAACGTTAAAAATTGTGAATACTCACAAAACTGCCGGCCCAGATGGCATCCCTGGCTGCGTCCTCAGAGTGTGTGCTGACCAGCTGTCATCAAGGCAAAGGGTGGCTACTTTGAAGAATCTCAAATATAAAATACATTTTGATTTGTTTAATAGTTTTTTGGTTACTACATGATTCCATATGTGTTATTTCATAGTTTTGATGTCTTCACTATTATTCTACAATGTAGAAAATAGTAAAAAATAAAGAGAAACCCTTGAATAAGTAGGTGTGTCCAAACTTTTCAGTGGTTCTATACATCACAGAAGACAAAACCATTCGACGTACCTACCAGAAAGTGCCAACATCCTGTCAAACACCAGATAATACCAACAGATCCACAGAAGATGCCATTTCCCCCGCTATTCACACGGCCGTAACACATCTGGACAAGAGAAACACGGATGTGAGAATGCTGTTCATTGACTACAGTTCAGCATTCAACACTATTGTTCCCTCCAAGGTCATCACTAAGCTCAGAGCCCTGGTTCTGGACACCATCCTCTGCAACTGGATCCTGGACTTCCTGATGGGCAGACCACAGGCTGTGAGGATTGGCAACAACACCTCCTCCACACTGACTCTTAACACAGGGCACCCCCAGGGCTGTGTCCTCAGTCCTCTGCTGTACTCCCTGTTCACCCACGACTGCATGGCTTTGTACAACACCAAGTTTTCTGACGACACCACGGTTATAGGCCTGATAACCAACAATGACGAGTCAGCCTATAGGGAGGAGGTAAGTGAACTGGCATTGTGGTGTCTTGACACCAACCTCTCCCTCAACGTCAGCAAAAGAAAGGAGTTGATTGTTGACTTCAGGAATCAGAGGAGGGAACACACCCCAATCCACATCAATGAGGACTGGTAGTAGAGAGAGTCAGCAGTTTCAAGTTCCTCGGTGTCCACATCACAGAGGACTTGACATGGACCAACAACACCACCGCTCTTGTCAAGAGGGAGCAACAGCGTCTCTACTTCCTAAGGCGGCTGAACAAATTTGGCATGCCGCCCCGGGTCCTCTCCAAATACTACCGCTGCGCCATCGAGAGCATCCTGACCGGTTGCTTCATGGCCTGGTACGGGAATTGCTTCGTCCACGACCGTGGAGAAAGCCCAGTACATCACTGGGACCTTGCGTCCACCACCCATCCAGGACTAGTTGAAACGGTGCCAGAGGAAGGCCTGTAGCCCAGCCGTGAGCTGATCTCTTCCTTACAGTCGGGCAGATGGTATTGGAGCATGAGGTCTGATACCAACAGGCTCAGAGACAGTTTCTATCTACGAGCCATCAGACTGCTGAACACTTGAACTGGACTGACCACCTGCTCTGATTCTCTGCACCTTAACAGACATCACAACCGCTGCTCTTATTATACTGCTTAAATGTAACCACTGCCCCCCCCCTTAAATAAAGGTTCAATTAAAAAATACAAATATATTCCCAATACACATGTAAATATTGGACTATAAATTGTGCCTTCCTGTATTATACTGATGCTAAAATGTTTATTCTATTCTACTGAGACATTTACTTTATCTTCATATTGTTATCTTTTATTCTTTGTTATTGTTGTTGTATTGTCCAAAAGGAACCTGCAAGTAAGCATTTGGTTGGACGAAGTACACTGAGTGTACAAAATATTAAGAACCCCTTCCTAATATTTTTGCGTACACCCCCCTTATTGCCCTCAGAACAGCCTCAATTTGTCAGGACATGGACTCTACAAGGTGTTCGAAAGCATTCCACAGGGATGCTGTCCCCATGTTGACTTCCCACAGTTGTGTAAAGTTGGTTGGATATCCTTTGGATGGTGGACCATTCTTGATAAACACAGGAAACTGTTGAGCGTGAAAAACCCAGCAGCGTTGCAGTTCTTGACACAAAACGGTGCGCCTGGCACCTACTACCATACCCTGTTCCAAGGTACTTAAATATTTTGTCTTGTCCATTCACCCTCTGAATGGTACACATACACAATCCATGTCTCAATTGTCTCAAGACTTAAAACTTCTTCTTTAACATGTCTCCTCCCCTTCATCTACACTGACTGAAGTTGATTTAAGTGGCATCAATAAGGGATCATAGTTTTCACCTGGACTCATCTGGTCAATCTACGTCATGGAAAGAGCAGGTGTTCTTAATTTTGTACACTCAGTGTATACCATGCTTATCCTGTACATACGACTAATAAAACGTTAAACTTGGATAAGAGCATCTGCTAAATGACTAAATGAAGAACAAAATATATAATAATACCCTACCCTTCATTTGACTGGCTGACTGGCTGACTGGCTGATTGGCTGACTGGCTAGTCTGTAGCCCTCATGTAGAAAAACTGAAAAAGGCAAAAAACATTACAAATCTCACCTCTACCAGCTCTCCTAACTGTACCCAACTCACAGCCACACCCTCGGCCAGCCCCCTCCACACACACTTGCGTGCGCACGCACAGACACAGACACACAGAAACACCCTGCCCCCCTTTCGGGCCGGCACTGGTCCCAGGAGGTTGTTTCTGACGTCAGTAGGAGAGATGGGGGCCAGTCAGGCCTGTGGGCTATTGATGGATGTGCTAGGTCTGTGAGTGTATAATAGGAAAGGTCTTTGTTACCTGCAGACCTGCTACTGTTCTTATAAAGGCTTTATAGGTCATTCATAACGCACTTCATAAGCACCGCATAAACGCATCACAAATCACTTGAAAACAACCGTGGCTGGCTGGTGATCCATGGAGATGGTGAGTGGTGTTACCTGGCCTGCTGCTACTGTTCTTATAAAGGCTTTATAGGTCATTCATAACGCACTTCATAAGCACTGCAAAGGCACTACATAGAGGTTGTTACATGCAGTCCTGCTGCTGCTGCTGCTCTTATAAAAGCTTCATACCATAAAACTTAAAATAGCTCAGGCCTTTATTTGCTTATATCAATAAACACAACAGCTACTGAATAGAGGAGACAGGCTTCTATTTGAGTCAGGCATCTATTTCCTTAATGCGCACAGCTTTTGCTCATTTTGAATAGTATATTGTTTAATCGCATTCCCTTCCAGCATTTTAACCAATTATTTCATTTCCTGCACTAACGTGTTATCATTTACAAACAGTAACCACGTTTCCATTCAACCATTTCATGCGGATGAATTACCTGACGAAATTACCTGATGCATGAAAAAAGTCACATCACTGAGCTGACGGAAACATGAAATACCGGTACAATTTTATAAATGCCGACGGAAAATGTGTTCGTTCGACATGGTGGGATCTTTTCGTATCTGAAAAATGAATTATGCGAGAAATAGTGGTGGAAACTTGGGAGTCTACCGATGGACACTATGGGAAAGCATGACTTGGGATAGCAGGCAGTTTACTAGGCTACAGATGATACACTATGGGAAAGCATGACTTGGGATAGCAGGCAGTTTACTAGGCTACAGATGATACACTATGGGAAAGCATGACTTGGGATAGCAGGCAGTTTACTAGGCTACAGATGATACACTATGGGAAAGCATGACTTGGGATAGCAGGCAGTTTACTAGGCTACAGATGATACACTATGGGAAAGCATGACTTGGGATAGCAGGCAGTTTACTAGGCTACAGATGATACACTATGGGAAAGCATGACTTGGGATAGCAGGCAGTTTACTAGGCTACAGATGATACACTATGGGAAAGCATGACTTGGGATAGCAGTCAGTTTACTAGGCTACAGATGATACACTATGGGAAAGCATGACTTGGGATAGCAGTCAGTTTACTAGGCTACAGATGATACACTATGGGAAAGCATGACTTGGGATAGCAGTCAGTTTACTAGGCTACAGATGATACACTATGGGAAAGCATGACTTGGGATAGCAGGCAGTTTACTAGGCTACAGATGATACACTATGGGAAAGCATGACTTGGGATAGCAGTCAGTTTACTAGGCTACAGATGATACACTATGGGAAAGCATGACTTGGGATAGCAGTCAGTTTACTAGGCTACAGATGATACACTATGGGAAAGCATGACTTGGGATAGCAGGCAGTTTACTAGGCTACAGATGATACACTATGGGAAAGCATGACTTGGGATAGCAGGCAGTTTACTAGGCTACAGATGATACACTATGGGAAAGCATGACTTGGGATAGCAGGCAGTTTACTAGGCTACAGATGATACACTATGGGAAAGCATGACTTGGGATAGCAGGCAGTTTACTAGGCTACAGATGATACACTATGGGAAAGCATGACTTGGGATAGCAGGCAGTTTACTAGGCTACAGATGATACACTATGGGAAAGCATGACTTGGGATAGCAGGCAGTTTACTAGGCTACAGATGATACACTATGGGAAAGCATGACTTGGGATAGCAGGCAGTTTACTAGGCTACAGATGATACACTATGGGAAAGCATGACTTGGGATAGCAGGCAGTTTACTAGGCTACAGATGATACACTATGGGAAAGCATGACTTGGGATAGCAGGCAGTTTACTAGGCTACAGATGATATACTATGGGAAAGCATGACTTGGGATAGCAGGCAGTTTACTAGGCTACAGATGATACACTATGGGAAAGCATGACTTGGGATAGCAGGCAGTTTACTAGGGTACAGATGATACACTATGGGAAAGCATGACTTGGGATAGCAGTCAGTTTACTAGGCTACAGATGATACACTATGGGAAAGCATGACTTGGGATAGCAGGCAGTTTACTAGGCTACAGATGATACACTATGGGAAAGCATGACTTGGGATAGCAGTCAGTTTACTAGGCTACAGATGATACACTATGGGAAAGCATGACTTGGGATAGCAGGCAGTTTACTAGGCTACAGATGATACACTATGGGAAAGCATGACTTGGGATAGCAGGCAGTTTACTAGGCTACAGATGATACACTATGGGAAAGCATGACTTGGGATAGCAGGCAGTTTACTAGGCTACAGATGATACACTATGGGAAGGCATGACTTGGGATAGCAGGCAGTTTACTAGGCTACAGATGATACACTATGGGAAAGCATGACTTGGGATAGCAGGCAGTTTACTAGGCTACAGATGATACACTATGGGAAAGCATGACTTGGGATAGCAGGCAGTTTACTAGGCTACAGATGATACACTATGGGAAAGCATGACTTGGGATAGCAGGCAGTTTACTAGGCTACAGATGATACACTATGGGAAGGCATGACTTGGGATAGCAGGCAGTTTACTAGGCTACAGATGATACACTATGGGAAAGCATGACTTGGGATAGCAGGCAGTTTACTAGGCTACAGATGATACACTATGGGAAAGCATGACTTGGGATAGCAGGCAGTTTACTAGGCTACAGATGATACACTATGGGAAAGCATGACTTGGGATAGCAGGCAGTTTACTAGGCTACAGATGATACACTATGGGAAAGCATGACTTGGGATAGCAGGCAGTTTACTAGGCTACAGATGATACACTATGGGAAAGCATGACTTGGGATAGCAGGCAGTTTACTAGGCTACAGATGATACACTATGGGAAAGCATGACTTGGGATAGCAGGCAGTTTACTAGGCTACAGATGATACACTATGGGAAAGCATGACTTGGGATAGCAGGCAGTTTACTAGGCTACAGATGATACACTATGGGAAAGCATGACTTGGGATAGCAGGCAGTTTACTAGGCTACAGATGATACACTATGGGAAAGCATGACTTGGGATAGCAGGCAGTTTACTAGGCTACAGATGATACACTATGGGAAAGCATGACTTGGGATAGCAGGCAGTTTACTAGGCTACAGATGATACACTATGGGAAAGCATGACTTGGGATAGCAGGCAGTTTACTAGGCTACAGATGATACACTATGGGAAGGCATGACTTGGGATAGCAGGCAGTTTACTAGGCTACAGATGATACACTATGGGAAGGCATGACTTGGGATAGCAGGCAGTTTACTAGGCTACAGATGATACACTATGGGAAGGCATGACTTGGGATAGCAGGCAGTTTACTAGGCTACAGATGATACACTATGGGAAAGCATGACTTGGGATAGCAGGCAGTTTACTAGGCTACAGATGATACACTATGGGAAAGCATGACTTGGGATAGCAGGCAGTTTACTAGGCTACAGATGATACACTATGGGAAAGCATGACTTGGGATAGCAGGCAGTTTACTAGGCTACAGATGATATACTATGGGAAAGCATGACTTGGGATAGCAGGCAGTTTACTAGGCTACAGATGATACACTATGGGAAAGCATGACTTGGGATAGCAGGCAGTTTACTAGGCTACAGATGATACACTATGGGAAAGCATGACTTGGGATAGCAGTCAGTTTACTAGGCTACAGATGATACACTATGGGAAAGCATGACTTGGGATAGCAGTCAGTTTACTAGGCTACAGATGATACACTATGGGAAAGCATGACTTGGGATAGCAGGCAGTTTACTAGGGTACAGATGATACACTATGGGAAAGCATGACTTGGGATAGCAGTCAGTTTACTAGGCTACAGATGATACACTATGGGAAAGCATGACTTGGGATAGCAGGCAGTTTACTAGGCTACAGATGATACACTATGGGAAAGCATGACTTGGGATAGCAGGCAGTTTACTAGGCTACAGATGATACACTATGGGAAAGCATGACTTGGGATAGCAGGCAGTTTACTAGGCTACAGATGATACACTATGGGAAAGCATGACTTGGGATAGCAGGCAGTTTACTAGGCTACAGATGATACACTATGGGAAAGCATGACTTGGGATAGCAGGCAGTTTACTAGGCTACAGATGATACACTATGGGAAAGCATGACTTGGGATAGCAGGCAGTTTACTAGGCTACAGATGATACACTATGGGAAAGCATGACTTGGGATAGCAGGCAGTTTACTAGGCTACAGATGATACACTATGGGAAAGCATGACTTGGGATAGCAGGCAGTTTACTAGGCTACAGATGATACACTATGGGAAAGCATGACTTGGGATAGCAGGCAGTTTACTAGGCTACAGATGATATACTATGGGAAAGCATGACTTGGGATAGCAGGCAGTTTACTAGGCTACAGATGATACACTATGGGAAAGCATGACTTGGGATAGCAGGCAGTTTACTAGGCTACAGATGATACACTATGGGAAAGCATGACTTGGGATAGCAGGCAGTTTACTAGGCTACAGATGATACACTATGGGAAAGCATGACTTGGGATAGCAGGCAGTTTACTAGGCTACAGATGATACACTATGGGAAAGCATGACTTGGGATAGCAGGCAGTTTACTAGGCTACAGATGATACACTATGGGAAAGCATGACTTGGGATAGCAGGCAGTTTACTAGGCTACAGATGATACACTATGGGAAAGCATGACTTGGGATAGCAGTCAGTTTACTAGGCTACAGATGATACACTATGGGAAAGCATGACTTGGGATAGCAGTCAGTTTACTAGGCTACAGATGATACACTATGGGAAAGCATGACTTGGGATAGCAGGCAGTTTACTAGGCTACAGATGATATACTATGGGAAAGCATGACTTGGGATAGCAGGCAGTTTACTAGGCTACAGATGATACACTATGGGAAAGCATGACTTGGGATAGCAGGCAGTTTACTAGGCTACAGATGATACACTATGGGAAAGCATGACTTGGGATAGCAGGCAGTTTACTAGGCTACAGATGATACACTATGGGAAAGCATGACTTGGGATAGCAGGCAGTTTACTAGGCTACAGATGATACACTATGGGAAAGCATGACTTGGGATAGCAGGCAGTTTACTAGGCTACAGATGATACACTATGGGAAAGCATGACTTGGGATAGCAGGCAGTTTACTAGGCTACAGATGATACACTATGGGAAAGCATGACTTGGGATAGCAGTCAGTTTACTAGGCTACAGATGATACACTATGGGAAAGCATGACTTGGGATAGCAGTCAGTTTACTAGGCTACAGATGATACACTATGGGAAAGCATGACTTGGGATAGCAGGCAGTTTACTAGGCTACAGATGATACACTATGGGAAAGCATGACTTGGGATAGCAGGCAGTTTACTAGGCTACAGATGATACACTATGGGAAAGCATGACTTGGGATAGCAGTCAGTTTACTAGGCTACAGATGATACACTATGGGAAAGCATGACTTGGGATAGCAGGCAGTTTACTAGGCTACAGATGATACACTATGGGAAAGCATGACTTGGGATAGCAGGCAGTTTACTAGGCTACAGATGATACACTATGGGAAAGCATGACTTGGGATAGCAGTCAGTTTACTAGGCTACAGATGATACACTATGGGAAAGCATGACTTGGGATAGCAGGCAGTTTACTAGGCTACAGATGATACACTATGGGAAAGCATGACTTGGGATAGCAGGCAGTTTGCTAGGCTACAGATGATACACTATGGGAAAGCATGACTTGGGATAGCAGTCAGTTTACTAGGCTACAGATGATACACTATGGGAAAGCATGACTTGGGATAGCAGGCAGTTTACTAGGCTACAGATGATACACTATGGGAAAGCATGACTTGGGATAGCAGGCAGTTTACTAGGCTACAGATGATACACTATGGGAAAGCATGACTTGGGATAGCAGGCAGTTTACTAGGCTACAGATGATACACTATGGGAAAGCATGACTTGGGATAGCAGGCAGTTTACTAGGCTACAGATGATACACTATGGGAAAGCATGACTTGGGATAGCAGGCAGTTTACTAGGCTACAGATGATACACTATGGGAAAGCATGACTTGGGATAGCAGTCAGTTTACTAGGCTACAGATGATACACTATGGAAAGCATGACTTGGGATAGCAGGCAGTTTACTAGGCTACAGATGATACACTATGGGAAAGCATGACTTGGGATAGCAGGCAGTTTACTAGGCTACAGATGATACACTATGGGAAAGCATGACTTGGGATAGCAGTCAGTTTACTAGGCTACAGATGATACACTATGGGAAAGCATGACTTGGGATAGCAGGCAGTTTACTAGGCTACAGATGATACACTATGGGAAAGCATGACTTGGGATAGCAGGCAGTTTACTAGGCTACAGATGATACACTATGGGAAAGCATGACTTGGGATAGCAGGCAGTTTACTAGGCTACAGATGATACACTATGGGAAAGCATGACTTGGGATAGCAGGCAGTTTACTAGGCTACAGATGATACACTATGGGAAAGCATGACTTGGGATAGCAGGCAGTTTACTAGGCTACAGATGATACACTATGGGAAAGCATGACTTGGGATAGCAGGCAGTTTACTAGGCTACAGATGATACACTATGGGAAAGCATGACTTGGGATAGCAGGCAGTTTACTAGGCTACAGATGATACACTATGGGAAAGCATGACTTGGGATAGCAGGCAGTTTACTAGGCTACAGATGATACACTATGGGAAAGCATGACTTGGGATAGCAGGCAGTTTACTAGGCTACAGATGATACACTATGGGAAAGCATGACTTGGGATAGCAGGCAGTTTACTAGGCTACAGATGATACACTATGGGAAAGCATGACTTGGGATAGCAGGCAGTTTACTAGGCTACAGATGATACACTATGGGAAAGCATGACTTGGGATAGCAGGCAGTTTACTAGGCTACAGATGATACACTATGGGAAAGCATGACTTGGGATAGCAGGCAGTTTACTAGGCTACAGATGATACACTATGGGAAAGCATGACTTGGGATAGCAGGCAGTTTACTAGGCTACAGATGATACACTATGGGAAAGCATGACTTGGGATAGCAGGCAGTTTACTAGGCTACAGATGATACACTATGGGAAAGCATGACTTGGGATAGCAGGCAGTTTACTAGGCTACAGATGATACACTATGGGAAAGCATGACTTGGGATAGCAGGCAGTTTACTAGGCTACAGATGATACACTATGGGAAAGCATGACTTGGGATAGCAGGCAGTTTACTAGGCTACAGATGATACACTATGGGAAAGCATGACTTGGGATAGCAGGCAGTTTACTAGGCTACAGATGATACACTATGGGAAAGCATGACTTGGGATAGCAGGCAGTTTACTAGGCTACAGATGATACACTATGGGAAAGCATGACTTGGGATAGCAGGCAGTTTACTAGGCTACAGATGAAATAAGTTCTGATGAACTTCACCGGGTGGTGGATGTGCATGGTGATGCTTTTCTCCTTTTGTCACAGGGGTCGTTGAAAGGGGACCAAGGCGCAGCGTGTAGAGTGCTCATATTCACTTTTAATGAATATACTTTTTAAGAAAACAACAAAAACGAACGACAACAGTTCCGTCAGGTGACATACACTAAACAGAAAACCCAAAACCACCCAACACAACCACCTGTCACGCCCTGACCACTCTACTATGGAAAATGACCTCTTACACGGGTCAGGACGTGACACCTTTCCAATAAATACCAATGGTCTTATTCTGGTGACATGATGATTGATTCTTGGCTACCATTTGACATATTCTCGCTCTTATCCATAATAATGTCATTATGCAGTAGAGTAGCCTACCTTCACTGTATCTGCAAACTGTTAGCTAGAGCAGTTGTGCCAAGACCAGAGTGGGTACGTTTGTTATTTAACGCAACAGTTTTAGTGACAAAACCATCAGTAGAGTTTAAAACGCGATGGAAACCAATTTAACTTTAATTTTTTTAAACCCAAACCCAATTTAACCACAAAAGTTATTTTTAAGTGCACTGTCATCACGCACAATCTATCCGTAAAAGTCAGTTTGATGGAAACACATCTCTGGTGGGAAAATGTGCATATTGTTTTATGCAGATTTTAGAATATTTGCATGAAAATCTGTCTCAAATTGGATGGAAACCTAGCTAGTGTCACGTTTATTTTGTCTTAGTATGTCTATATTTTGAAGAAAAAAAACCTTTTCCTTGACAATAATTATTCTCCTCTTTGTGCATTTTTGGCAGATCTTACTTATGCCACTAGAGGGCGATCAGCAATTTATAGGTTACCATACTTCCGAAGCTGTTGACTGTTTTTTTTGCTTGCCAGTTAGCTAGCAGTTCTCAACTGTTAGCAGCCAATGGCAGGCAGTTCTCAACTGTTAGCAGCCAATGGCAGGCAGTTCTCAACTGTTAGCAGCCAATGGCAGGCAGTTCTCAGCTGTTAGCAGCCAATGGCAGGCAGTTCTCAACTGTTAGCAGCCAATGGCAGACAGTTCTCAGCTGTTAGCATCCAATGGCAGGCAGTTCTCAACTGTTAGCAGCCAATGGCAGGCAGTTCTCAGCTGTTAGCAGCCAATGGCAGGCAGTTCTCAACTGTTAGCAGTCAATGGCTAGAAGTTTCTTACTGGCGATAAAAATGGATGATAGCCATAACTTTTAGACTCATACTGAATTATTTAATGTAACAAATTAAACATTAAACCTCATAAACAATTCATGATAATTAATGCTAACCTCGTAAACAATTCATTTAGATCCGGCGTTTATTTGAAACAGATGTTGATTTGCTGAAATGTGGGCCGTTGCCCGGCTATTAAAAGGGACAGGCGGCTATTTGAGACTGCGTTTAATTCAAGTTTTACAGTAATTCATAAAGTCTTTATAAGGACAACACATCCTCTATAAACTAGCTGGTGCTCCATTGAGACCTACAGTATGTAACAGTTACTGTGAGCGGTGTGTGTGTGAGTTACCTGCAGGCAGGCTACCGCTGCTCTTCCTCTTGTGCCATCTGTCCAGCGTCTCTGAACTCACACTCTCCGATACAAACTCATCCAGCATCTGAGGGTGAAGGGAAAGATACGCCTTCACTTTGTCATCCGTCAGACCTACACAATAACACGGGACAGAGGAGGACATCAGCTCTTTCATTCATTCATTACCTCTTCATTTATACAGCTTTCATTCATTCATTACCTCTTCATTTATACAGCTTTCATTCATTCATTACCTCTTCATTTATACATCTTTCATTCATTCATTACCTCTTCATTTATACATCTTTCATTCATTCATTACCTCTTCATTTACACATCTTTCATTCATTCATTACCTCTTCATTTACACATCTTTCATTCATTCATTACCTCTTCATTCATTCATTACCTCTTCATTTATACATCTTTCATTCATTCATTACCTCTTCATTTATACAGCTTTCATTCATTCATTACCTCTTCATTTATACAGCTTTCATTCATTTATTACCTCTTCATTTACACATCTTTCATTCATTCATTCATTCATTCATTACCTCTTCATTTATACAGCTTTCATTCATTCATTACCTCTTCATTTACACATCTTTCATTCATTCATTACCTCTTCATTCATTCATTACCTCTTCATTTATACATCTTTCATTCATTCATTACCTCTTCATTTATACAGCTTTCATTCATTCATTACCTCTTCATTTATACATCTTTCATTCATTCATTACCTCTTCATTCATTCATTCATTACCTCTTCATTTATACAGCTTTCATTCATTCATTACCTCTTCATTTACACATCTTTCATTCATTCATTACCTCTTCATTTATACAGCTTTCATTCATTCATTACCTCTTCATTTACACATCTTTCATTCATTCATTACCTCTTCATTCATTCATTACCTCTTCATTTATACATCTTTCATCCATTCATTACCTCTTCATTTATACAGCTTTCATTCATTCATAACCTCTTTATTTATACATCTTTAATTCATTCATTACCTCTTTCATTTACACATCTTTCATTCATTCATTACCTCTTCATTTATACATTTTTCATTCATTCATTACCTCTTTCATTTATACATCTTTCATTCATTCATTACCTCTTCATTTACACATATTTCATTCATTCATTACCTCTTTCATTTACACATATTTCATTCATTCATTACCTCTTCATTTATACATATTTCATTCATTCATAACCTCTTTCATTTATTACCTCTTTTAGCCATTATATATTTCATTAATTACCTATTTCATTCATTATATATTTCATTCATTACCTCTTTCATTTGTTACATCTTTCATTCACTCATTACCTTTCATTCATTACCTCTTTCATTCATTAACTTTTATTTATTGCATCTTTCAATCATTCATTACCTCTCATTTATTACATATAACATTCATTCATTCATTACCTTTCATTCATTACATCTTTCATTCAATACCTCTTTTAGTCATTATATACTTTATTAATTACCTATTTCATTCATTGATTTACTTTTTTCATTAATTCATTCATTCCATCTCCCTGCTGAAAAAAACAGACCAGCCTTCCTTTTGTTTTTGCTGGTGACTTGCCTTCCTTTTGTTTTCGCTGGTGACCAGCCTTCCTTTTGTTTTCGCTGGTGACCAGCCTTCCTTTTGTTTTCGCTGGTGACCAGCCTTCCTTTTATTTTTGCTGGTGACCACCCTTCCTTTTGTTTTCGCTGGTGACCAGCCTTCCTTTTTATTTTTGCGGGTGACTAGCCTTTCTTTTGTTTTCGCTGGTGACCAGCTTCTGTTGTTTTCACAGGTGACCAGCTTCCACTGTGTTTTGGACACACAAAGCATATACCGATCATATATTTACCAGCATATGCAGGTCACCCGCAAAACCAGCATCAAGTCACATTATGCTAGCTTTCAAAGTGAAATCTATCTCCCGCAAACTGCAATCAGAATGACTAGCAGGATTAGGACGATCAGTTACTGACCCTACCTAAACCATGTAAACTGGAACAACCGTTTCATTAATGGGTGCAGTAAATCCAACTCACAGATTGGATTAGTTTAGAAAATGTATGTTATTTATCTTTGTGAAGCAATTCTAAAAAAAATCTAACTACAATAGAGCATGCTGGGAAATATGATAATGATGGGCGTGGTTTTGCAGACCACCTTGACCAGAATACCAGGAATGGATTAAGGGGTTCTTTTTAATATAATGTTTTCATATCAGGAAGGGTTCTTTAATACTGTGATGGTTTTGAAGAATCATCCTGTTCTTTCCCTTTCCACCATGTTTTCCTTTCACGCCATGAAATGCTTCTTCTTTCTCTTCTTTGGAATTTGATTGGCAGATCGCATATAACTTTTAGGTGCATACACCACCACCTACTGTACTGGAGTGTGAGGCCAGTCATAGCCTACCTACTGTACTGGAGTGTGAGGCCAGTCACAGTCTACCTACTGTACTGGATTGTGAGGCCAGTCACAGTATACCTACTGTACTGGAGTGTGAGGCCAGTCACAGCCTACCTACTGTACTGGAGTGTGAGGCCAGTCATAGTCTACCTACTGTACTGGAGTGTGAGGCCAGTCACAGTCTACCTACTGTACTGGAGTGTGAGGCCAGTCATAGCCTACCTACTGTACTGGAGTGTGAGGCCAGTCACAGTATACCTACTGTACTGGAGTGTGAGGCCAGTCACAGTCTACCTACTGTACTGGAGTGTGAGGCCAGTCACAGTCTACCTACTGTACTGGAGTGTGAGACCAGTCACAGTCTACCTACTGTACTGGAGTGTGAGGCCAGTCACAGTCTACCTACTGTATTGGAGTGTGAGGCCAGTCACAGTCTACCTACTGTACTGGAGTGTGAGGCCAGTCACAGTCTACCTACTGTACTGGAGTGTGAGGCCAGTCACAGTCTACCTACTGTACTGGAGTGTGAGGCCAGTCATAGCCTACCTACTGTACTGGAGTGTGAGGCCAGTCATAGCCTACCTACTGTACTGGAGTGTGAGGCCAGTCACAGCCTACCTACTGTACTGGAGTGTGAGGCCAGTCATAGCCTACCTACTGTACTGGAGTGTAAGGCTATTCACAGTCTAGCAACTGTACTGGAGTGTGAGGCCAGTCACAGTATACCTACTGTACTGGAGTGTGAGGCCAGTCACAGTCTACCTACTGTACTGGAGTGTGAGGCCAGTCACAGTCTACCTACTGTACTGGAGTGTGAGACCAGTCACAGTCTACCTACTGTACTGGAGTGTGAGGCCAGTCACAGTCTAGCTACTGTACTGGAGTGTGAGGCTATTCACAGTCTACCTACTGTACTGGAGTGTGAGGCCAGTCACAGTCTACCTACTGTACTGGAGAGTGAGGCCAGTCACAGTCTACCTACTGTACTGGAGTGTGAGACCAGTCACAGTCTACCCACTGTACTGGAGTGTGAGGCCAGTCACAGTCTACCTACTGTACTGGAGTGTGAGGCCAGTCACAGCCTACCTACTGTACTGGAGTGTGAGGCCAGTCACAGTCTACCTACTGTACTGGAGTGTGAGGCCAGTCACAGTCTACCTACTGTACTGGAGTGTGAGGCCATTCACAGTCTACCTACTGTACTGGAGTGTGAGGCCAGTCACAGTCTGCCTACTGTACTGGAGTGTGAGGCTATTCACAGTCTACCTACTGTACTGGAGTGTGAGGCCAGTCACAGTCTACCTACTGTACTGGAGTGTGAGGCTATTCACAGTCTAGCTACTGTACTGGAGTGTGAGGCTATTCACAGTCTAGCTACTGTACTGGAGCTTGAGGCCAGTCACAGTCTACCTACTGTACTGGAGCTTGAGGCCAGTCACAGTATACCTACTGTACTGGAGTGTGAGGCCAGTCACAGTCTACCTACTGTACTGGAGTGTGAGGCCATTCACAGTCTACCTACTGTACTGGAGTGTGAGGCTATTCACAGTCTACCTACTGTACTGGAGCTTGAGGCCAGTCACAGTATACCTACTGTACTGGAGTGTGAGGCCAGTCACAGTCTACCTACTGTACTGGAGTGTGAGGCCATTCACAGACTACCTACTGTACTGGAGTGTGAGGCCAGTCACAGTCTATCTACTGTACTGGAGAGTGAGGCCAGTCACAGTCTACCTACTGTATTGGAGTGTGAGGCCAGTCACAGTATACCTACTGTACTGGAGTGTGAGGCCATTCACAGTCTACCTACTGTACTGGAGTGTGAGGCCAGTCACAGTCTACCTACTGTACTGGAGTGTGAGGCCAGTCACAGTCTACCTACTGTATTGGAGTGTGAGGCCAGTCACAGTATACCTACTGTACTGGAGTGTGAGGCCATTCACAGTCTACCTACTGTACTGGAGTGTGAGACCAGTCATAGCCTACCTACTGTATTGGAGTGTGAGGCCAGTCATAGTCTACCTACTGTATTGGAGTGTGAGGCCAGTCATAGCCTACCTACTGTACTGGAGAGTGAGACCAGTCATAGCCTACCTACTGTACTGGAGAGTGAGGCCAGTCATAGCCTACCTACTGTACTGGAGTGTGAGGCCAGTCATAGCCTACCTACTGTACTGGAGAGTGAGGCCAGTCATAGTCTACCTACTGTACTGGAGTGTGAGGCCAGTCACAGTCTACCTACTGTATTGGAGTGTGAGGCCAGTCACAGTCTACCTACTGTACTGGAGTGTGAGGCCTGTCACAGTCTACCTACTGTATTGGAGTGTGAGGCCAGTCACAGTCTACCTACTGTACTGGAGTGTGAGACCAGTCACAGTCTACCTACTGTACTGGAGTGTGAGGCCAGTCACAGTCTACCTACTGTATTGGAGTGTGAGGCCAGTCACAGTCTACCTACTGTACTGGAGTGTGAGGCTATTCACAGTCTACCTACTGTACTGGAGCTTGAGGCCAGTCACAGTATACCTACTGTATTGGAGTGTGAGGCCAGTCATAGCCTACCTACTGTACTGGAGAGTGAGACCAGTCATAGCCTACCTACTGTACTGGAGAGTGAGGCCAGTCATAGCCTACCTACTGTACTGGAGTGTGAGTTCAGTCATAGCCTACCTACTGTACTGGAGAGTGAGGCCAGTCATAGTCTACCTACTGTACTGGAGTGTGAGGCCAGTCACAGTCTACCTACTGTATTGGAGTGTGAGGCCAGTCACAGTCTACCTACTGTACTGGAGTGTGAGGCCAGTCACAGTCTACCTACTGTATTGGAGTGTGAGGCCAGTCACAGTCTACCTACTGTACTGGAGTGTGAGACCAGTCACAGTCTACCTACTGTACTGGAGTGTGAGGCCAGTCACAGTCTACCTACTGTATTGGAGTGTGAGGCCAGTCACAGTCTACCTACTGTACTGGAGTGTGAGACCAGTCACAGTCTACCTACTGTACTGGAGTGTGAGGCCAGTCACAGTCTACCTACTGTACTGGAGTGTGAGGCCATTCACAGATTACCTACTGTACTGGAGTGTGAGGCCAGTCACAGTCTATCTACTGTACTGGAGAGTGAGGCCAGTCACAGTCTACCTACTGTATTGGAGTGTGAGGCCAGTCACAGTATACCTACTGTACTGGAGTGTGAGGCCATTCACAGTCTACCTACTGTACTGGAGTGTGAGGCCAGTCACAGTCTACCTACTGTACTGGAGTGTGAGGCCAGTCACAGTCTACCTACTGTATTGGAGTGTGAGGCCAGTCACAGTATACCTACTGTACTGGAGTGTGAGGCCATTCACAGTCTACCTACTGTACTGGAGTGTGAGACCAGTCATAGCCTACCTACTGTATTGGAGTGTGAGGCCAGTCATAGTCTACCTACTGTATTGGAGTGTGAGGCCAGTCATAGCCAACCTACTGTACTGGAGAGTGAGACCAGTCATAGCCTACCTACTGTACTGGAGAGTGAGGCCAGTCATAGCCTACCTACTGTACTGGAGTGTGAGGCCAGTCATAGCCTACCTACTGTACTGGAGAGTGAGGCCAGTCATAGTCTACCTACTGTACTGGAGTGTGAGGCCAGTCACAGTCTACCTACTGTATTGGAGTGTGAGGCCAGTCACAGTCTACCTACTGTACTGGAGTGTGAGGCCAGTCACAGTCTACCTACTGTATTGGAGTGTGAGGCCAGTCACAGTCTACCTACTGTACTGGAGTGTGAGACCAGTCACAGTCTACCTACTGTACTGGAGTGTGAGGCCAGTCACAGTCTACCTACTGTATTGGAGTGTGAGGCCAGTCACAGTCTACCTACTGTACTGGAGTGTGAGACCAGTCACAGTCTACCTACTGTACTGGAGTGTGAGGCCAGTCACAGTCTACCTACTGTACTGGAGTGTGAGGCCATTCACAGTCTACCTACTGTACTGGAGTGTGAGGCCAGTCACAGTCTACCTACTGTATTGGAGTGTGTGGCCAGTCATAGTCTACCTACTGTATTGGAGTGTGAGGCCAGTCATAGCCTACCTACTGTATTGGAGTGTGAGGCCAGTCACAGTCTACCTACTGTACTGGAGTGTGAGGCCAGTCATAGCCTACCTACTGTATTGGAGTGTGAGGCCAGTCATAGCCTACCTACTGTACTGGAGTGTGAGGCCAGTCATAGTCTACCTACTGTACTGGAGAGTGAGGCCAGTCATAGCCTACCTACTGTACTGGAGTGTGAGGCCAGTCATAGCCTACCTCCATTAAATTATCTTGATTAGTCTGTTCCTCTAAGAAAGTGAAATAGAGCCCTAGACACCATTAAAAACCCGCTACCCCATTCCACTACTTTGACCCCATCTGCTCCTGCACCATACCAAAGGCCAGGGAGGACGGGACACCACCCCTCAACACACCCTGGAACTCTTCTGAAGTCAGACCATAAATGTTGCACCTGAAACAACGCAGTGGGTTCGGCACAAAGCTCCAACAGGACAACTGATATATCCTAACATGACTTTGTCAGGCAGTGACTCAAGGACTGAACATTGACTCCTCTGTATCACCCCAGAGATTGGCCACAGATTTAATAGCAAGGAAACATTTCTGCACTTTGCTATAAGCTGCCCAGAATTAAGTCAATAGTTGTCAGATTATTTCAATGTAAAACAAATAGCAGAGATCAGGGACACTTGATATAAAGTGTGCATAAATGCTTTTGGGATTTGAACTTGGACACTTTTAAGCAGAAGGGTATTCATTAATGTTTCAGCAGTGCCACCAGGTATATCTTTATCACCAAGAACATATATCCAAACACTCTCGAAATTAGGGTATAGTTAGCGTACAGTGTTGTTCCCTGGGGTACACATAAGGTACCTTCACATGCTACTGGGCAGTTCCTTTTAGGATGCATGGTAGGGTGCATGGTAGGGTGCATGGTAGGGTGCGTGGCAGCACCTTCACACTAAGGCAAATTCTGGGTATGTGTAAAGTTACTTAGCAAATTAAGGTGATTCTGATGTGCAGATAATCGATGTGCAGATAACTTTTTCAACCCTATATTTTGAATATAAGGTACAATCATCACTGCGCTTAGAAACGTAGGTGGGGCAATGTACCAGTGGAGTTGATTAGCGCCAACCGTGAGTAGAAGTGTTGCACCAGTGGAGTTGATTAGCGCCAACCGTGAGTAGAAGTGTTGTACCAGTGGAGTTGATTAGCGCCAACCGTGAGTAGAAGTGTTGTACCAGTGGAGTTGATTAGCGCCAACCGTGAGTAGAAGTGTTGTACCAGTAGATGACTATACCTTTACTGAACTTTTCTGTTTAAAAGAACATTTGTTGACAACTACTAAGTATTATTTGTGTCTGCATACTCGGGACCCGGCGTCGCTCGGGACCCAGCATCATCGTTGGCAGCAAACTGATTTTCCAGTCACGCCATCAGGTCAGTCTGCGTGACACACTAAGTTACTATGAATATTATGACCAGAGAAATGTATTAAAAACAAGCCGCTAATAATACAAAGCAATATTATTGAAACACTTTGCTAAACTCATTCATTGCGGCTGTTGTAGCGTGAGTGGAAGTAGGGAGAACGTGCATGGCTTATAAATGTGTTAAAGTGGGGCTCCTGAGTGGCGCAGCGGTCTAAGGCACGCAGCGCTAGCTGTGTCACTACAGATCCTGGTTCAATTCCAGGCTGTGCCGCAGCTGGCCTCAACTGGGAGACCCATGAGGCGGTGCACTTGATTTGCTCTCAGGGCCTGCCGAGTTCTACCTTCAGACACATGAAATGGCTAAAAATGGGAACACTTTGTCTTGCCGGCGCTAGGGCTGCTGAATCAAGTGCACCTACTGTCAACATCACTAAAATAAAAAATATATATATAGGAACGCAAGGCTTTATTGTCGTTTTTTTAAATAAAATGTTTGGTGATCGACTACGAATGCGATCGACCGGTTGGTGACCACTGCCCTACAGGGACAAATCTAAGGGTTCTACGTGGCACCCAAAAAGTGTTCCCCCATAGGGACAAATGACAGAATGTCTATTGGTTCTAATCTTTTAACGACCTAATCTTAACCACAGATCCAGTGGCATAGCAGGAAACGCAGGTTGTGAGTTCAAATCCCATGTGAAGTTGACTTCCAAGTAATCAGAATTTGGTCTGCAAAACCACGCCCATCATTATCATATTTCCCAGCATGCTCTATTGCAGTTTGATATTTAGAATTGTTTGTTGCAATATCTGTGTTTTTGCACGTACATTGATTGATTGATTCATTCAAAAATATATGTTATGCTACACAAGACAAATAACATATATTTTTCTAAACTAATCCAATCTGTATAGTAGACTTATTGCACCCGTTACTTAGATTGTTGTTCCAGTTTAGATGGTTCAGGTAGTCACTCAGTAAACTTCTTGTTTAACTCTGGCAGTCATTCTGAATGAAGATTTTGGGAATCCTCTCTGACAGGATTTCAAAAGGAATTGGACCTGTGAAGGCTGGTCACCAGCGAAAACACAACAACAAGCATGGACCAGCTTGAAATGTATGCTGGTATATGCAGTTTTTTTTCAGCAGGACTTCGTTCATTAATTATATAGTACTTCTTTCAATCATTCAATCGTTATATATTTCACTCATCTATCTATTGGCAGAGAAAGGAAAACAAAACATATCTGACAGAAAAATAGGATTTCTGCTTTTGACCGAGGGATAATAGCTTCATCTAAACATCTAAGATGGCAAAGCTGGTTGAAATCATGGCGTCATTCCAACCAGCTCTGTCCCCTGGGACAGTGGCGGTCTGCATCTCCGAGGGAGAAGAGGCCCAACGGCGGCAGCTAGAGGAAGGGGGGAGAGAAGGGGGGAGAGAAGGAGGAGGGAGGGAAGGAAGGAGAGGAGGAGGCGAGGAGGAGGGAAAGAAGGAGGCGAGGAGGAGGGAGAGAAGGACGGAGAGAAGGAGGGAGAGGAGGAGGAGGGAGAGAAGGAGGGAGAGGAGGAGGCGAGGAGGAGGGAAAGAAGGAGGCGAGGAGGAGGGAAAGAAGGAGGCGAGGAGGAGGGAGAGAAGGACGGAGAGAAGGAGGGAGAGGAGGAGGAGGGAGGGAGAGGAGGAGGCGAGGAGGAGGGAAAGAAGGAGGCGAGGAGGAGGGAGAGAAGGACGGAGAGAAGGAGGCCCGGAGGTTGTTGAGAGCTACTGTTTATTATGTGTGTTGTCGGGGGCGACGGGGAGAACAGCCATTAGCCTGGACATCATTGAACCATCACGGAGGTAAAGTTATACTTAATGGACATGCTGGCGTCTGTCTGCACTGTCCTTTCTGTGTGTGTGCACGTGTGTGAGTGAGTGTGCATGTGTTCGTGTGTGTGCGCATGTGTGTGTGAGTGTTTCCGGTGACAGTAATTTTGTAAGTATTGCGACTATAGATTCTGTGTCTAGTTTTCTGAATAGCCCACTGGTTTGACACTACCTTTTTGTGAACAAATAAAGCATGACAACTTCATTTCTTCTCAACAAAATGAAAATCACAGTGCTGTTAACTACCACTAGCAGGTCCCCCCCGATGATCATAACGGGACTTAAAAATGTTTGAATAAATACCTAACGGAACAATGCTATAAGGTTAGTGAGAGGAGATATGAATCTTTACAATTATATACAAGAAATATAAAGCACTCGGTACACCAACGCCGTTAACGGCTGGAAAAAGAGAGTGAGACGGGGAAGCGACAGCAGCGAAGTCCTGTTTGGTAAAACTTTAACAAGTTAAATGAGAAGGTGGTGAAATGCATTGAGTTACAGTGGCAGTACAGGTACAACGCTTAACCATCCGAGAGGGAGGGTCTGTGAGACCCAAACTGTTGCTGGCAGCAGCGCAGGTCCCCAACAGCAGACAGACAGGCTCCTCACACCAACAAAGTGCAATAATAGAGAGAAAAATCACAGTACGCTAGAAATGACTGCAGTTGATAAGCAGCCAATGGTAGTGGATGTTGACTTCAATAACCCTGATGGCATATGTAGATCCAGACTACAAGATGTCCAAAACATGCACAATGCCAAGAGTCGGCTGGAGAGGTGTAAAGCAGTCCGACGAACAAATCTGGGTTTGACGGATGCCAGAACGCAACCTACCCAAATACATATTGCCAACTGTAAAGTTTGGTGGAGGAGGAATAATGGTCTGGGGCTCTTTTTCATGTTTCGGGCCCCTTAGATCTAGTGAAGGGAAATCGTAATGCTACAGCATACAATGACATTATAGACGATTCTGTGCTTCCAACTTTGTGGCAACGGTTTGGGGAAGGCCTTTTCCTGTTTCAGCATGACAATGTCCCCGTGCACAAAGTGAGGTCCATACAGAAATGGTTTGTCGAGATCGGTGTAGAAGAACCTGACTGGCCTGCACAGAGCCCTGACCTCAACCCCATTGAACACCTTTGGGATGAATTAGAAGGCCGACTGCGAGCCAGGCCTAATCACCCAACATCCGTGCCTGACCTCACTAATGCTCGAGGCTGAATGGAAGCAAGTCCCCACAGCAATGTTCCAACATCTAGTGGAAAGCCTTCCCAGAATAGTGGAGGCTGTTATAGCAGCAAAGGGGGGACCAACTCCACATTAATGCCCATGATTTTGGAATGAGATGTTGGACAAGCAGGTGTCCATATACTTTTGGTCGTACAGTGAACCTCTACATTGTGACAGGGGTTGGCTTTCATTTGATTGACAGCTTGACATTCAAATCCCTGTAGTTGTTTGTGGCCAATGATTTTTATAAAGAGAGATATCCTGATTTTTTTCTTGCCATTTGAGTTTGAAAATGATCAACTGCGTTCTATGTCCCCCGGACGGACAGAATCAACGCTACCAAACCAAAGAATCTGTTTAAATCACTTTAGTATCATCTTGCTGACTATAAACTTTTAAATTGACATCAAAAATGTATTGATTAATTCCACTCAATTTATGGGGTGAAAATGCAAGCTTGTGTAAGGTAGTAACACAAACGGCCCAGATTAGGGAAATAAGATTAATATAAAATCATTGAATACGACTAAAGAATTCAACAAGTGAATTTAGGATTATAGGATATGTTGCCTACTCACAACCTACTGGGCACAGACGTCAATTCAACGTCATTTCATTGAAATGACATGTTGAAACCATGTTGATTCAACCAGTGTATGCCCAGTGGGAAGCTATTGCAACAATTACACCCATTTCTCAATCATTTAAACAAACCCATTTTAACCAGCACCTCCACAGTGTCTCTGCAGCAGCCTGAATGTTGGCCGGTCCTAACAACTGTTTCACGGTAACCTGGTAATAAAGTTTGTAGTGTGACTAGCCACTACAGGAGCTAACTACGGCTCTCAAATTGTATCCTGACGTCGACAGAGGGTTATATTCATAATATACTGGAGCTAACTTAGCCAGCTAACATATATTTTGGGGAAAAAAATTATATTTACTGGCTAGCTAGCTAGCGTTAGCTTAGCGATGTTTTAAATGGTGGCCAACAATGAACTAAGCAACCAGCCAGCAAAAACAATGCAAAAAAAGTATCATTTTGGATTTAAAAAAATACTCTAACTGTACTTCAGGAATCACATTCGCAAGTATCCCTGGTAAACAATTCATGATTTGATGAAACGTTTTTTTTGCCATTGCCCTCGTTTGGCATCCATGCATTTCAAACGTGAGCTTGTCCGAGGCGTCGAGCTTGGTCATTGAAAGTTGCTATCTACCAGAACGATGTGATTGGTTGCCCAGAATTCTAGGTGGGGACTTAGCGAAGGGTCAATTCAGCACTACTCTACACCACACCACCTGTAATATTTCAACTCAAAGTAAGAGGACCAACTGAACTTAAAGTAGGAGAACATAGGCATATGGGTCTATAAATAGTAGAGAGGAGAACAAGAGGGAGAGAGGAGACAAGAGAGAGACCGAGAGTGATAGAGGACGGAGAGAAAGAGAGATAGAGGACAGAGAGAGATAGAGGACAGAGAGTGATAGAGGACGGAGAGAAAGAGAGATAGAGGACAGAGAGAGATAGAGGACAGAGAGAGAGGACAGAGCGATAGAGGACAGTGAGAGATAGAGGACGGAGAGAAAGAGAGATAGAGGACAGAGAGAGATAGAGGACAGAGAGAGAGGACAGAGCGATAGAGGACAGTGAGAGATAGAGGACGGAGAGAAAGAGAGAGGACAGAGAGAGATAGAGGACAGAGAGAGAGGACAGAGCGATAGAGGACAGTGAGAGATAGAGGATGGAGAGAAAGAGAGATAGAGGACAGAGAGAGATAGAGGACAGCGAGAGAGGACAGAGCGATAGAGGACAGTGAGAGATAGAGGACGGAGAGACAGAGAGAGAAAGAGGATAGAGAGAGAGAGAGAGGACAGAGAGAGAGAGAGGACAGAGAGAAAGAGGATAGAGAGAGAGAGACAGAGAGAGAGAGAGAAAGAGGACAGAGAGAGATATAGAGGACAGTGAGACAGAGAGGACAGAGAGACAGAGAGAGAGATATAGCGGACAGAGCGCTAGATAGAGAGAATTACCAAAAAAACAGAGCAAACTAGAATGCTATTTGGCCCTAAACAGAGAGTACACAGTGGCAGAATACCTGACCACTGTGACTGACCCAAACTTAAGGAAAGCTTTGACTATGTACAGACTCAGTGAACATAGCCTTGCTATTGAGAGATGCGGCTGTAGGCAGACCTGGCTCTCAAGAGAAGACAGGCTATGTGCACACTGCCCATAAAATGAGGTGGAAACGTAGCTGCACTTCCTAACCTCCTGCCAAATGTATGACCATATTAAAGACACATATTTCCCTCAGATTACACAGATCCACAAAGAATTTGAAAACAAACCCAATTTTGATAAACTCCCTTATCTACTGGGTGAAATACCACAGTGTGACATCACAGCAACAAGATGTGTGACCTGTTGCCACAGGAAAAGGGCAAACAGTGAAGAACAAACACCATTGTAAATACAACCCATATTTATTTTTATTTATTTTCCCTGTTGTACTTTAACCATTTGTACATCGTTACAACACTGTATATATACATAATATGACATTTGACATGTCTTTATTCTTTTGAAACGTCTATGAGTGTAATGTTTACTGTTCATTTTTATTGTTTATTTCACTTTTGTTTATTATCTACCTCACTTGCTTTGGAAATGTTAACATATGTTTCCCATGCCAATAAAGCCATTACATTTAATTGAATTGATAGAGGAAAGAGAGATAGAGGACAGAGAGATATAGAGATAGGGGACAGAAAGAGAGAGGACAGAGAGCTAGATAGAGATAGATGACAGAGAGATAGAGGACAGAGAGAGATAGAGATAGGGGACAGAGAGAGAGGACAGGGAGCTAGATAGAGATAGATGAGAGAGATAGAGGACAGAGAGATATAGAGATAGGGGACAGAGAGAGAGGACAGGGAGCTAGATAGAGATAGATGACAGAGAGATAGAGGACAGAGAGAGATAGAGATAGGGGACAGAAAGAGAGAGGACAGAGAGCTAGATAGAGATAGATGACAGAGAGATAGAGGACAGAGAGAGATAGAGATAGGGGACAGAAAGAGAGAGGACAGAGAGCTAGATAGAGATAGATGACAGAGAGATAGAGGACAGAGAGATATAGAGATAGGGGACAGAAAGAGAGAGGACAGAGAGCTAGATAGAGATAGATGACAGAGAGATAGAGGACAGAGAGATATAGAGATAGGGGACAGAAAGAGAGAGGACAGAGAGCTAGATAGAGATAGATGACAGAGAGATAGAGGACAGAGAGATATAGAGATAGGGGACAGAAAGAGAGAGGACAGAGAGCTAGATAGAGATAGATGACAGAGAGATAGAGGACAGAGAGATATAGAGATAGGGGACAGAAAGAGAGAGGACAGAGAGCTAGATAGAGATAGATGACAGAGAGATAGAGGACAGAGAGATATAGAGATAGGGGACAGAGAGAGAGGACAGGGAGCTAGATAGAGATAGATGAGAGAGATAGAGGATAGAGATAGGGGACAGAGAGAGAGGACAGGGAGCTAGATAGAGATAGATGAGAGAGATAGAGGACAGAGAGAGATAGAGGACAGAGAGAGATAGAGGACAGAGATGGAATGAGAATAAAAGAGATCAATTATAAAAGGATAGAGAGTAGACAGACAGACCGACAGGAGAGAGAGAGAGACAAAGACAGACAGACAGACAGACAGACAGACAGACAGACAGACAGGAGAGAGAGAGACAGAGACAGACCGACAGGAGAGAGAGAGAGACAAAGACAGACAGACAGACAGACAGACAGACAGACAGACAGACAGACAGACACACAGACAGGAGAGAGAGAGACAGAGACAGACAGGGGAGAGAGAGAGAGACAGAGACAGACAGGGGACGGACGGACGGACGGACGGACGGACAGACAGACAGACGAGAGAAAGAGACAGAGACAAACAGACAGACAGACAGACAGACAGACAGACACACAGACAGGAGAGAGAGAGACAGAGACAGACAGGGGAGAGCGAGAGAGACAGAGACAGACAGGGGACAGACAACAGACCGAAGGACAGACAGGACAGACACACAGACACACAGACAGGGGACGGCGAAGAGAGAGACAGAGACAGACAGCCAGACGACAGACACA